>NW_022589800.1:421049-656490 GCF_004348235.1 Phoca vitulina
CCCCCCCCCCCTTCCTTAAGATTTAATTTGTTTATTTGACAGAGAGAGAGAGAGCACAAGCAGGGAGAATGGCAGAGGGAGAGGAAGAAGTAGGCCCCTGGGATCACCACCCAAGCCAAAGGGAGACGCTTGACCACTGAGCCACTCAGGCGCCCCAGTCTTTCCTTTCTTTACAGAAGTGGCAGGGTTTGTTGTCACATGGGTGCACTATCACACATTTAACCACATTCCTACTAAATGGACATTTAGGTTATTTCTGTCCTTTTATTTAAAAAGATACTACAGTGGACATGATTTACATAGATCTTTGAGTCCATGTGTGAGAATATCCATTGGATTCATTTTAGCAGCTCTTTAGAAGATGGTGTGAAGGTCCAGAGTCCTTTCAACAACACTGGACCAGTCTTGGCTGAGCTCTGAGGTGGTGCATCTGAGCTGAGAGGGGAAACTGTATGAGCACACAAGGAGACGGACAGAGCAGGGACAGCTTGAAGGCTGGGGACTCCAAGAAGGAGCCTGTGTCTGATCTATTAATGGGCTTGGGTAGTCACAGGGGTGGAAGGAAGCGGGAGGGGGAAACCCACGCATCTTTGAGACACTGAAGACAATTCTGAAGTGCTTCTGTCTGTAAAAGCGCAGGCCCTACACCATCCAGCAGACTCTCCAACTACAAGGAGAGAGGCAGCAGCTGCTTTTCTCTGCAGGTGAAATTTTCATAGGTAGAGCTTTCAGGAGACTCAAGATCATTCTGTTGTGGTGGTGGCATCACCTGTGAGCCAAAAGACACACAAGCATATGGTTAATAAAGCCTGGGAGGCCCTGGTTTCCTTGGCCCTGTGCTGGTGAGAGAGGGAGGTCAGGCCAGGCTAAGACTGGTCCATGCTGTAGGTAGTCAGGTCATATGGACTGGCCTAGGGATGGAACAATCTATCAAGCTGATGGCAGGCATTTATGCAGAACCTCCTGCTGGGAAGTTGGCTAGGCTCTCTGTAAGGGAGATAGAGGGTGATTTAGTGCAGCAGGTTGAGGGAATACAAAAATGGCAATAAAAGGCCTTGCTCTCAAGAAGCTACTGTCTAATGAGCTCAGTCTCTGTCCTGGCTGGAGAAGCAAGACAAACATCTGTAGAAAGATATTCCAGGTGGTAGAGATTATGCATCAAAGTAATGGTCCAGACTTGTAGGCCTTCATGTTCCCAGGGTTCTGAGGACTCCTTGTTCACAGAAGGCCCTGAGGAGCAGGTGAGATGTGAGCTGATGCAGAGAGGAGGGGAGGCAGGGTGTCAGGAATAGCTCGGGAACAGCATAAACCTTTGAGATATCATGCAGAGACACATGTCAGAAAATAATGGCTAAAGTAGGTTTGAGAATTTCCTGACCAAGTGGACAATGATAGCCTCAGGGGACCCAGAATCAAGATTCGTGGTCCTAAAAATTCTGAAGGCAAGGGATAAATTCTGTCAAGACCTTGGCTGAAGAAATGCATTCATTTCCAATTCATTTCCACTTAGACTGTGAATGAGGGTGGTTGCAGGGATCTGGAGTCCTTCGGGTGGTATGGGAGCCATGCAGGACTGACCAGACCAGAGGTGACTCAAAGCCATTCTGAACCTCAGAGTAGGGACTGATGTCCATGACTTTAAGATTGACCAGTATTGGCCCAAACACAAAGGGCCAGGTCGGAGTAGAAAGCAGCTTTGGGAATATAGTGAAAAGTACAGATGAGGTCTCAAGGCCACAGGTGAAGTACCTTATTGGCTCAGCATAGGTGACATTTCACAAGACAGGACATGAGGTAGATGACGGTTGATGGCTGCATATCTGCACAAAAGCGTACTGAGCAAATTTTATCCATCTTTTAAGGTGCAATCCAAATTATTTTTTTCATGAAGGCTTTCCTGTCTACCTCAGTGCAGTGGTATCTCCCACTTCCAATATCTGGAAAACCCTTGGGAACTGCACACCTAACAAGTAGTATGTAGAGCGTTTTCATTTCCCTTCTAGGTGATTGAATTGGCTCCACTCCTCCTCCACTGAAAGCCAGGTAAGACAACAGTCTTCAAGGTTAAGGATAGTGCCTTAGATATATCTAAATCCCCACAGCATTCAGCCTAGTTCTGGGCAAACAAAAGATGTTCAATAAATATCTATTGATTGATTCATCAGTCACAGATAAGTAGTATAACTGAAAAACTTTGAGAGTTTTTCTTTTTTTAAAATCTTGTTTGGGGGTGCTTGGGTGGCTCAGTCGGTTAAGCATCTGACTCTTGATTTCGGCTCCGGTCATGATCTCAGGGTGGTGAAACGGAGCTCTGCGTCTGGCTCGGCGCTCAGCAGGGAGTCTGCTTAAGATTCTCTCTCTCCCTCTGCCCCTCCCTCTCTAAAATAAGTAAATAAATCTTTGAAAATATTTTGTTTGAGCATGTTAAAACAAGGAGGAAAAACAGGGAGGGAATTCTGGGAGAGATTTGAAAACAAAAGTATATATGGACCCAATGTTTTCAGGGAAGTGAAAGCAGAGCCGGCAGCTAGAATCAGGTCAAGGTTAATTGGTTAAGATTATTCAGGATTATTTTAAAACTCTTTGTGGTTCTTCTTTTATATATATATATACACACACATATATATTTAAAGATTTTATTTGAGAGAGAGAGAGCACGAGCTGGGTCAGGAGGGGCAGAGGGAGAAGGGGAGGGAGAAGAAGATTCCCCACTGAGCAGGGATCCCGACAGGGGGGACTCAATCCCAGGACTCTGAGATCATGATCTGAGCCAAAGGCAGATGCTTAACCAACTGAGCCACCCAGGCGCCCCGTATTTTTATATTTTTTAAAGATTTTATTTATTTATTTGACAGGGAGAGAGAGAGAGAACACAAGTAGAGGGAGGGACAGAGAGAGAGGGAGAAGCAGGCTCCCAGCTGAGCAGGGAGCCTGATGCGGGGCTGGATCCCAGGATCCTGGGATCATGACCTGAGCCAAAGGCAGACGCTTAACCAACTGAGCCACCCAGGCACCCCTCTTTCTGGTTTTTAATCCTGAAAGTCCAACTACTGTCTGTGTTAGGCAAAATTAGCGTCTGTGAATCTCAGCTTCTTTTGCTAGAAAATGTGGATGACAATACATTTGTAGAGGTGTTCTAGGGATCACATGAGAATATGTTTGTCAATGTTTTATGAACTTGATGTGAAAGTTAGTTATTATTATTATTATTTAATGGTAAATTCTACCATTAAGGGATCTTTTAACATCACAATAAAACCAATATGTTGTAGTTAATAGCACATTTTCCAAAAAATCTTGACATTGGACTATTGGCTAATTGCCATTGAGGTGGATTAAGATTAGGGTTAGAAGTAGATTTAGAAATATATATAGATCATACAGTATTTGTGTTTACAGCTTCTCATTCTGGTCAGTGTTAATAATCAGTATAAAACATTATTAAATCAATTAGAAATGTTCAGCCTTTGGCCAAACAGATGTGAATCAGAAATATTTGTTTAAGCATGTCTGTTGACCATGGAGTGTGTCAGGGGGATGCATAGTGGAGAGAACCTAAGCTCCTTTGCCATGGGGATCTAAGACGTTCAGTTAAAATGGTCTGTGTAATAGTTCTTTGCTTTAGGAGCCTTGGGATACAGAGAAAATTGTTCTCACCTTCTGAGATGTCTGTACACAGCTGTAGATTGTGGCTGAACTTTCTTTCTGCTCAGGAACTGGGGTCTTTCCCTGTAACAGACCAACATCAGACTATCCATAATCACCAGATGAGAGCTTTCCAGAGTTTCACCTTCAGCCCGTAGGGAGAGGGGACACCCCATCAGGTTTAGGTTTCACGCAGAGGGTGGTGGCTACCTTAGTGCAGTGGGGACCTTGCTTCTGGTTGCTCACATCTCCCTTATCAATGGCCCAAGCTTGGGAGCTGAGGATGAGCTCTTTCATTCCAAGGGACCCCAAGGTTTGGTAAACATGGATAGAGCTACAATTATCTGCCCATGTGCTGCTGGTTCTGGCCCCAGTTTGGAGGGACTAGTCATCCAGGATATTGGATGGTCCTAGAAGTAGAGGAGGAGGGAAGGTGTACTGATCCAAAGAGTTCACCTGCAAGTTGAGGAACACTTGCGTATACACCGTGTTGTCCACAGACGCAGGCACCATGCTTTCCGGAGTGACGAGATCATACTCTGCTTGCCCTTCAGATGATGAGTCAGATCCAGTGCTTTCCTGAGTGAGCAAGTCATACTCCTGGTGTCTTCTAGCCTCGGCTGTGCCAGTCCTCTCCTGGTTCTTCTCCGTTGTTTCACTGCTGTCGGAGGTGGGCCTATGCTCTTGCTTGGCAGTCTTAGGGAAAGTGTCCAGCTTCTGACACCCTTGGGAGAGCATATTGCATAGTGGGTGGCCAGCAGTGAGTTTTGAACACATTGTGCGGGCTTGGTAAAAAGTGTGCCAACCCCCACCTCCTTCTTGTTTTGTGCAAGGATCCAACCTACTCTGACTTCTACTCCAGGTGAGGCCCAAAGAACTGGAGGAGAGGTTGTTTTCCTGTCTCCCCATAGGGGACTCTATTCCACTCTCCCTTCCTCCTTCCTTTCAAGCATTCACTCATTTCCACTTGGTAAACATTCATGGAGTGTGACATGAGATGGACTTAGCAATGCTCAGTGAGCCAAACTGGCTCTGTTGGCTAAGCCATCCTAAGTGCCATGGTGTATACTCTGGGAAAACACAAAGGTCATTTGACCTGCTCTTGAAGGAGGACACTGTCTAGCGGGGGGTCAGATCCATACAGAAATCAATGAATGCAAGCCCAGCTCTGGCGAGGGTGACATGAAAAGTGTGAGGAAAATGTGAGGACATGGTCTCTGGTTAGGAAGCAGAGAAGAGCTCATGAAAGTGATGGGATTGAGGTGGGCCTTGATGGAGGGGTGGGATTTTGATGAGTGACAGGCTATTCTTCGTTGAAGAAGCAGCATGATTAAGGGCAGGTGTGAAACCCTTTCTTTTGGGAAAAGATGGTATTCAAAATATTTAACAGATGCAATGGACTGGGTGTAGGACAATCAGAATGGGTGTCTGTATTGAACAATTGGTTGGCACACTAGGTACATGTCTAGCTGCCTTTGGGGACACAGCAAGCAGCCCATTCTGTGTGTAGAATAATAATGGCTTACACTTACCAAGTGCCTAGTATGTATCAGACACCAGTCTAAATACTTTTCACTAATAAACTTATTCAATCTGCATGAAACCACATAAAACAAAAACTATATATATATATTTTTTGCAGATGAGGAAACTGGAGCACATAAGGGTTAAATATTTGCCTGAGTAAGTGGTAGGGTCAGGATTTGAATGTTGGAAACCTAGTCCCTGATGTTCTTTTTTTTTTTCCTGTTGTTCTTAACTAATACTCAAAACTGCTCCCTATGGGATTTGCATAGGAAAAAAGTAGGTAAAGCGTGGTCTGGTTAAATACTGAATGAGAATATAACAGTAATTACCACCTATTGAGTTCACACTGTTGGCACTGACCCACTCAGTACTCACAGCAACTCTAAGAATTGGGCGCACATATTTTACAAGGTAGGTAAGGAAACTGATGCATAGAGATTGAATTGCCCAAGATCACTAATGAGCAGAATTGAGATTCAAATACAGGACTATCTGACCTCAGAACACATACACTTGGGCCCTAGGTTTTATTGCCTTTTGAGTAACAGACAAAGGCCATGAGGAGCCATTGATGGTTTTAGAGCAGTCAGTGTTGACTTGGCAAAGTGATGAGCAGAAGGGATAGAAGAGAGAAACCCTGGGGAAGGAATGGCCATTCAGGAAACTGGTATACTATTTTAGAGAAGAATTAACAAGGAATGGGAATGTCTGTTAATGAGGACTAGTTAAATAAATTAAGGCACATCTGTAGGATGGAATAAATGGGAGTCAGTCTTACATATGTTAATATTACTAGGATATTCTCTTAAGTTAAAAAAGCAAGGTTCAAGAAAATGCTATAGATTGCTCCCATATGTGTAATTAAAGGAAAGGTACCTACACACACACACACACACACACACACAAACACACACACATGCTCAAATATATTTAATGCCCATAAATGCATTAAAGACCCCTAAAGGATTTTGAAATGCATCTTAATTATGAAGGCCTTTTGGGGGGACCAGGAGATTGGGATTGAGAAGGAGATTAAACTGTATACTATGTGAATATATGACTTTTCAATATAAAAACCCTATTCAATAAACAAAAGAATTGTGACATGATGAACCTCGGCAGTGACAGAAGATCTAGAGAAGAGGAGACTTTGGAGAGATGCTGGGGAGGTTAAAGAAGCAGACCTTGGGAGCTGAGGAAAGGTGCTGGGGAGGGAGGAAGAGCAGGGGTGACAGTGGTGTCCCTACTTCCTTACTCCTGTGCCCAGAGCACCAAGGAACAAGGGCACAGGCTGGGGGAGACCAGGGTCTGCCCCCCAGCTGTGAGGAGGGAGCTGATGGGAAGCTCCACACTTAGCCTCATTCCCACTTCTTGGTCCCTTTCTCTTGATTACATTTTCCCATCCGAAAAGTCTGCACTGTTGGATTACTTGAGCCGCTGGCATCCCACCCATCCCACCCATCACTCCTTCTGTTCCATCTCTTTGAGGGATCTCCTCCATGAGAGGTTACCTGGGTTTTTTTATAGCAGGGTTGTCCCAGTGGGTGGAGTTTGGGAATTCCTTAGAACTCCAGAGCTTAGAGTTCAGGGTGGTAATTGAGGACTGAGCAATGGGAAAGGGGGGTGGTAAGATGCAGGCATCTCAGCTCACCGCTCCAATACCCATCAGGACAGTTCCACTTTTGCACACTTTGTGCTATTGGGGTGTTGCACAGTATTTTGTTTGAAGAAAGCATTCCTTAGCTTTTTTTTTTTTTTTTTTTTATTCCTTAGCTTTTTTAAAAGTTGGAAAACCACTGCCTCAGTGATGTTCTTGGGTAATAGGTGTCCTAGACAGTCTCATGGGTTTTAATTTTAATTAGGTTTTAGTTTTGCTCCTACCACAGTTTCTATCATTCTATCTGGCCTTTGTTCCTCCATTCTTGGAGTGAGGAAAATAACTCCATCCTCACCGGAGGCCACATTTAAGTGATGATAATGCCCGAGGAACCTTAGAGACCCCAGAGGACAGGCTGCCTCCCCTAGCTCTGATTACCATCTTTCCTGAGTCTGTCCTCGTTGTGGTTTCTGTTCCCCAAACCACCTTCCTTCTCCAAACCACAGTACTTCTTCAACTTTAACAAGCTTATGATTCACCTTAAGATGCAGGCTAGAGCTCAGTATCTGGGGTGGTGCCCAAGATTTGCATTCCTAACAAGCTCCTGGGTGGTGCTCATGTTGCGGGTTGGCAGATCACACCAAATAAATAGCCAGGCTTTGGAGCTTCCATCTGACCCAGGGACCCCACAGCCTGTATTATTGGTGATATTACCTGGTGCGTCTGTTGGGGTTTCAGCGTGGCTGGAGTTGGAGGCTGGGTCTGAACCTGACAAACCAAGATACAGAAGGTTTATCAATAGGTCTGTGAGGACAGAGGTGTCTGATTCTGAGTGTCAAAGGAGACAGGGAGAGATTTCCAGGGACAAAGACAAGAAAAAGGCTCTAGGGAGGAGATGAACCCTGATGTGACTAGGAACCCATGGGACAGGGTGACCAGAGTCCTAAGGTCATCTTCAAATGAGGAGAGGGCCCTGGACCCTCCTGCCATTCCTCTGTCCCCTCTGTGGTAGCCAATCATCAGATTTGTTTGCTGTCTTGCAGGAATTGTTCTAGGGATCCTATGTGTTCTAACCAATATGCTCTTTCTGGGAACTATTCCATTTCCCCTGTAATATGAAATTCTGAGGGAGCTGCCAATCATAATAGCTAATCCCATTGGCCACAGAGATTGGTCCAAGCAATGGCCACATGACCCAAGGCTGCGCCAATCAGAGATCTTTCGAGTTGGAGGGAAACATCTTTTTTCTCTTCCTGGTGGCATATCTTAGTAGGTGTGAGTCTGGAGCTACCAACTGCTGGGTTGTGGCACACCCCACCCCCACCCTGCCCCTCAGCTCAAAGAGAAAAGTTAAGGTGAGAGATGGAGGGCTCTGGTGATTTTTGAGACTCTGGTAACATTTGTCCCTAAGGCCAGCTCCTTCCCTGTCTTTCCCACAGATTGATTATGTGAGTCTCAAAATAATAAATCGCACCTCCTGCACCCTCCCACCCTTTTAAAGGTAGTTTGAGTCAGGTTTCAAGGATTTGTAACTAAATTTAGAGTCCCAGCTAACAGCCCTTCCCCCCATCACTCTGAGAAGAAATGAACTTTTGGGAGAGTGGGGGTAAGAGGGGATCATGAGAGGGCAGACAAGTCTCCAGAGGTCCCAGGGATATGGTCTAGTGCTGGCAGGTGCCAATGATCTCAGAAACCCACACGGTCTTTTTCGCTTCCAAATGCACCAGATGAAGATCCCAAAGCACAGGATGGAGGCCATCAAGGAGAGCCCAATGTAAAGCTCTGTGTTTCTCTCAGGCCCTATGAAGAGGAAATGAATGATATTAATATAAATAATGACAAGGAGATTGGAACAAACAATGGACAAAGCATAATGGTCATCCTACCTGCCTCTTAAAATCTCATGTTATTGCAGAAAATATGCCTTTTCATTCATTCATTCTGCAACTATTTATTGAGCAGGCATTGTTCTGGGCTAGAAGTTATAGCAGTACTTAAGGCAGACACTGTCCTGAGGTAGAGAAATTTATGCCTTGCTCAGTGTCCAGAGTTTTAAATACCTGAACAGGATTTGAATGCAGGCTGCCTGATCCTAGGACACCCTTATCCATCACACTACACTGCTCCTCTCTGTAAATGGTGTAAGGGCAGTTCTAGGCTCGAGACAGAGTCAAGATTCCACTTAATAGGGCTCTAAATCCGTCTGCCAGCCTGACCTAGCATTGTCACCCTAGGTAAACCTTCCTTTTTTCTACTTCCTTCTAGAGCAGAACAGAGCACAGAACTCAGGGTTCCAATCATGCTTCTGCTGTGTGACCTTGGGCAAGTCCCTTATCCTTTTTGAGTCTCAGTGTCTTTATGTAATGGAGAATAGTAAGAGTATTTGCTGTCTAAGATTATTGTGAAGTTAATTGTGTTAAAATGCACAAGGATAGAATAGTGCCTGGCATCTATTAAGAGCCACTAGGGCTTTCTTTCTAGCTTCCACTCACAGTCTGTGTTCCTTTGTGGTCTGCATTCCTTCACCTATCAATTTCTTCTTTTTTTTTTTGGTAAGATTTTTTAAATTTATTTTTTGACAGAGAGAGACAGTGAGAGAGGGAACACAAGCAGGGGGAGTGGGAGAGGGAGAAGCAGGCTTCCCGCTGAGTAAGGAGCCCGATGCCGGGCTCAATCCCAGGACCCTGGGATCATGACCTGAGCCAAAGGCAGATGCTTAATGACTGAGCCACCCAGGCGCCCCTCTTTAACCTATCAATTTCTATCAACTCATCTCCACTAACTCCTGACACTGTGCTGTCCAAGTATGGTAGCCACAAGCCATGGTATGAGCCCTTGGAATGTGGCCAGTATGACTGAAGAACTAAATTGCTTATTTTATTTGATTTTTAAAAAATTAAAATTGAAATTGAAATATGGCGATTCAATTCCTTATTGAAAAGCTGATAAGTAGGTTTGGAAAAACTTGGATATGTAAATCTATTTTTTTCAACTGTTACTTTTAAGAAATCTGAATACAGATCAAGTACCTCCCATGGAAATTTGGCATCTGAATTGAGATGGGCTGCTGGTGTAAAATACATACTGGATTCAAAAAGTTAGTACAACATGAAATGTAAATTATCTTAAGGATATTGTATTGAATACAATCCAAAATGGTGATATTTTGGATTTAGGGGGTTAAATAAAACATATTATTAAAGTTAGTTTTACTTGTTTCTTTTGGCTTTATCTAATGTGGCTATTAGAAAGTGTAAATTAGGGGCACCTGGGTGGCTCAGTCATTAAGCGTCTGCCTTCAGCTCAGGTCATGATCCCAGGGTCCTGGGATTGAGCCCCACGTCGGGCTCCCTGCTCTGTGGGAAGCCTGCTTCTCCCTTTCCCACTCCCCCAGCTTGTGTTCCCTCTCTCACTGTGTCTCTCTGTCAAATAAATAAATAATAAAATCTTTAAAAAAAATAGAAAGTGTAAATTACATGTGTGATTCCCATTATATTTCTATTGGAATATGCTACTCTAAAGCACTCTCGCCCACACTCCCTCACTGCACTTCATAAAGAACCACTCAGAATGCAAACACTTGGACCCAAGCATCCAAGGCCCTGAGGTCTGACTGAGCAGAGATAAAGGGTAACCTGGACAGATGTTGCCGGAAAGAAACTGCTGGGAGCTGTTGCTGACAGGGTTGCTGGTGATGCATGTGAAGTTGGGATGATTTTCACCACTTGTCCAAGAGACATTGAGGTGAGGTCCCCCTTGGGACTCGAAGGTTCCTTTCGGTATGGGGGTCCATCTATATGTCACATTGTGTCCACTGTCCTCCACTGAGCATGTCAGGCTGACCCTGCAGATGCCATCCTCAGCAAGCCCAGGATGCCAGGTAATTTTTGGCTTCTTCAATCTCCCTGTGTGAGGAGAAAGACAGACCTAATGCAGAGTCAGGTCTGCCTGCTGGGCAGTCACCATGTCTTCACTCAACCAGAATACACTCATGAAGTTGTGTGTTGACACTGCATTAGGGCTGAGAAAGTGCCTCCAGAAGTCACAGGCATTTTGGAGTGCACCTGGCCTTTCTCTTGGTAGTCATGAAATCTCAGACATATCACTTCACCTCTTTGGGCGTTTGATGCTCAGATGTTAAATAGAGGAGTTAATGAAAACTGGAAAAAAAGATACCACATCACTCTATACAGTACCTTGTGAAGAACTAGCAAACCCATCGACACAGGTAAGTACAATGTCCCATGTGCTTTGAAGACTCTTGAAGACTTACATGTTGAGGTTCCATCATCTAAGTTTTTTATCCAGGAGATAAAGTGTAAAGAGGTGAGTGCAGTGCTGACATAGAGTTAGTGCTCAATAAATGTTAGCAATTTTAAAAGAAATATAACATTGGCTCCAGTTGTTCCCAGTTTATTATTATTTTTACTTAATCTTCTTGCCTTATTTTTAATATTTGAGTCACAGTATGCTATAGATGTGGACTAGCTGACTTCCAGCATATTTTAACAAGACCACGCACAGTGATTCTTCACAGATACTTAGACACCAGCAAACCCAGACAGGGGATGTGATGACCATGTCTGGATGGTACAGGTGAAGGAGCTGGCAAATGTAAGCCCAACTGTCAAGACAAGCTCCTGCGAGGCCAAAGCCTGAGGAGAAGACTGCAAGTTCTGTCCCTCACACTCGGGAGAGCCAAGCAACCGTCCCTCGTGGAGGTCATAGGGTCTTTGGACACTAAAGCCTTTCTCCTCAGTCTTCTCTGAGTCCACTCCAGCCAGCTGTGCCCTTATATTCTATAAAAATGCGGGTTGAAGAGTTCTGAGACCCACCTGACAAGCAATGCAGGAGGACAGGAGCAAGTACTGAAGGTTGGGTGGTGGAGATTAACTGGAAACTTAGTAAAAGGGGGACCTTGGCAGGTAGATTTTGCCCAACTGCTGGCTGGAAATTTTTCCTCCTGTGAGTTGACTGGTCTGGACTCAATAGCCGTCCTAGTGATCTGAGGTATTTTGGTAGGAAGAGAGGCTCGAGGGAGGAGGGAGGCAGGGAAAGCAGCAAAGAGGAGAAACATCTCAGGGAAGGAATCTAATGATGAGTGCTCTGCTCAGAAACTCACCATAGACGAGCAGGGTGATGTGTTTTGTGCTGATGACTCCGGAGGCCTTTGAGCACACATAGGCATAGTAGTGGCCAGCATTCTCCATCTTTAGCTGGCCAATCATCAGGGAGTAGTCTTGGCTAGAGTTCTTGTTGGGATCCTTGAACTTAATGAATGGATCAGCTGTTGCTGCTTCTTTCTGCTCTTTGCTGATAATAGATGTGTTAAACATCCAGATGACGTTCTCTCCGGAGTGACTGGCCGAGAGTGTTAGGGGCAGGGTGACTGACTCCCCCAGGATCCCCACCACCATCTCCCCCATTGACTCTCCTCTGGAGGCTCCTGGAGCTGCAGTCAGAGATGAAACATTGTGGCTTCAGTCATTGGCTCTCTTCTCTTAACCCTCAGCCTGCCTGAAGGAGATGGAAGCCCCATAGGCTCTCCTGCCCACACCTCCTTTCCCTTCCTCTGATGAGGCATCCCATGAACACTTGTCATGGACAGATATGCACCTGGCTCTGCCTTTTGCATACTCAGGCCTCTCTCACCCTCCCTGTCCTTCTGAGGAGACCTCAGGAGATACCTCCACCCAAACAAAGAACAGACTAGATCTCTTCATCCATATTCTCTTCCCTTCCCTTGCTCTACCCTTAGAGTTTCACAGTTCCCTGGGAGTTCCCAAGTGCCCTGCCAGTCTCTTTCAGGCCCTGGAGGGTAGAGAACAAGAGTTCTTCAAGCCTGTCTTCTTCCCCACTCCACCTGTGTCCTGCCAGGACCCTGGCGGTTTAAACTTCATAGCTGCTCAGACCATTTCTGGAATCCCCTGGAGGGCCTAAGTGGAGCCTGTACCTGTACAGAACTGCCGGGCGTGGATGGGGCTGGAGGTGTTCTGGCTGACTGGGTTCCTGGCTGTGCAGGTGTATGGCAGGTCTGGGTCACACAGCCTCCAGTGGATGATGAAAGTGGAGCCCTCATGGGATTCAGAAGCTTGGGCGTCCCTCAGGGTCCAGCTGTACAGAACACTTGTCCCTGCCCTCTCCACAAAGCAAATCAAGGTAATGTTACAGGAGCCACTATCAGACATGTTCACAGACTTCATGATGACCTGAGGCTCCGGCACCTGCTCTGTAGGGACAACAGCAATGAGGAGATTACTCAGACCCTTGCTGCAGCAGGAAAGGGCTGGGAGACGGCGGTGATGATAGAAGACCTAGGGATAGAAGGAAGAAGCCAGAATACCTGTTCCAGGGGAAGTTTTCTCTTAGCTTCCCACTGCAGCCTAGACCGAGTGCCTCTCTTCTACACTTCCATAAATCCTGTATAGGTGTTATCTCCGTGACTCAACATGACACTAGTGTGATTACTCCTCTCGCCCCACATCAGTATATGAACTACTTGAGGACAGGGCCAATGCCTGTGTCTGAATATCTAACACCTGAATGGCCCATAAAAGTCTCTCTTGAGTGTTTGGTGAATAAATAGATAAATGAGGCAGTCCCAAACACTGTGGAACAGGGAGCTCTGCCTCTAGAATTTGAGTTGCTTTTGCCTTTTAGTCTGAATTTATGACCGTTGTGCTTCCAGACCTTCTTCCTGATCTTTTCCTTTCCCTTTGTTCCATTTCCTCTATCCACAGTGTGTATGTGTGTGTGTGTGTGTGTTTAAGTTTGCTTTTTTGGAGGAATTGGTAATACATAAAATTGAAAAGATACAAAAAAGTGTACATAATTAAAAAAGCAAGCTTTCTTGTCTCCAGCTACCTATTTCCTCTCCCCAGGAATTACTGTTACGAATTTCTTATTGATCTTTCTAGAAATATTCTAGGTATAGATACATACATGATAGTATACTATATTTATACTGTCCTGAACCCTCTAAAATTTAATAATACATTGGATTTCTGGCGAAGATGGCAGAGTAGAAGAACCCTAAGCTCACTTGTCCCATGGATACAACCAGATAACACCCACATCAATGTAAATAACCCAGAAAATGACCTGAAGACTGCCAGAACAAATGCTCCACAGCTAAACATATAGAAGAGGTCACATCAAAGAGGGTAGGAAAGGCAGAGATGCAGCTGGGAGCTAAATGGACCCATAGGACTGTCCATGGGAGGGAGAGATGGTGTGGGTGCAGAGGAGGGACAGAAACAGACTCTCACACAGGGAAGATGAATCCCCATAACATTTGGTTTTGAAAAACCAGAGGGGCCTAATTTCATGAGTTCTTATAATCAGCGGGGCTTAACACCTGGAACTTTAAAATTCAGCTGGCTGGGCTCTGGGAGGGGGAGAGGAAACTGAATCCCTGCCCTTAAAGAGGCAGCACAACAAACAGCATAGAAGCAGCAGTTTGAAAAACACCTGGAATATATGGGAAGGAGATTTGTTTACTAATCTCAGAGCATGTGCTGGAATGGCAGAGATCATTGGGAGACTTCTCCAGGAACAAAGGAGTTGAAGGACATCATTTCCCTCCCCTGCCCCCCCTGCCCAGCCTAGACACATGGATACCTGTGGGAACCAGTGCAGTGCCAACTCAATACGTAACTTGCTAATAGCACCCTCGACCCCCACATTTTCCTGTAGACATGCCCCTTCCAGTCATGCCTCCATTCCAGGTCGCCTCCCACAGCAGACCTGCACACACCTTGCTAACACCAGACACCCTGCACTCCACCCAACCCCCACTTCTGCAGATCTGCCCCTTCCAACCCAGGTTGCCTGGGTCCCATTTGCTATGGGTCCCCTCCTGCAGCCCACTAGCGCAAACCTTGATAACACTGCCCAGCTTGCCCCTGAGTTCTCCTGTGGTCCTGCCCCCTCCAATGCACCCTGGCCAAAGCCCACCCAAAGTGGTGCCACAAACCTGGCAGTGTGCAAGGAGTGCCAGCAGGGGCCAGCACCACTCCAAAGTGATTCCTGTCCCAGGGAGAAGGGAAGATAATCACACACACACACACACACACACACACACACACGAGTTCAACCATTGCCCTAGCAATGGGCTAAGGGCAGACATCTGGTCTGAGTGCAGGCCTTGCCCACCAATGAAAGCTTCTCAGGGAACAAAACAAGGAAAGCACCCTGTATTCAGTGCTATTGCATCTCTGGCAAATGCCTGGTCTGACTCAACTCAAGCCCAGGCAGCCCTAGACTGGCCCACTAATAACACAAGGACCAAACCCTGCCCACAACAAGCAAGGATGTCATTGCAGATGACTGGACTGAAGGCAAAATTGTCTCAGCCACACCAGTAGGGCATACACAACACATATAGGAGACACCCCTAGAGCTCCAATTTCTGGTGAATGGGAACATTGCACTTCAGGGCACTCCAGGACCTCTTCTTTATAAGGCCACTACTTTCAAGAGCATGAGACACAACTGACTTTCCTACCACATATAAACAGACACAGATGGGAGGGATGGGGTGGCTGGTGATGGACATTGGGGAGGGTATGTGCTATGTGAGCACTGTGAATTATGTAAGACTGATGAATCACAGACCTTACCCCTGAAACAAACAGTACATTATATGTTAATAAAAAAAAATAAACAGACACAGAGAATTAGACAAAATGAGGAGAAAGAGGAATATATCCCAGATGAAAGAACAGGACAGACTCATGGCAACAGAGATAAAAGAAACTGAGATAAGTAATATGCTGGATGGAGAATTTCAAGTAATGGTCATAAAGATACTCACTGGACTTGAGAAGAGTGGAGGACCTCAGTGAGACCTTTAAAAAAGAAATAGAAAACATAAAAAAGAACCAAGCAGAGACGAAGAACTCAATAACTGAAATTAAAAATACTTGGATGGAGGGGCACTTGGGTGGCACAGTCAGTTAAACATCCGACTCTTGCTTTCAGCTCAGGTTGTGATCTCAGGGTCGTGAGAGTGAGCCCCACTTTGGGCTCCATGCTCAGCATGGAGTCTGCTTGAGATTCTTCTTCCTCTGCCCCTCCCACTCATGATCTCTCTCTCTCTCTCTCTAAAATAAATAAATAAATCTTAAAAAAAATACACAGATGGAATAAAAAGTAGACTAGAAGAAGCAGGTGAATGAATCAGTGACCTAGAGGACAGAGTAATGGAAAGCAATCAAGCTGAATGGGAGAGAGGAAAAAAATAATAAAAACTGAAAATAGACTTAGGGAATTCAGCAACACCATCAAGTGTAATAACATTCTCAATGTAGTGATTCCAGAAGGAGAAGAGAGAGAAAGGGGAGCAGAAAATTCATTTAAAGAAATAATAGTTGAAAACTTACTGAATCTGAGGAAGGAGACAGAAATCCAGATCTAGGAGGCACAGAGAGCCCCCAAAAGTCAACCCAAGAAGGTTCGCACCAAAACACATAGTAATTAAAATGGCAAAAAGTAGTGATAAAGAATTTTAAAAGCAGCAAGAGAAAACAGTTACATACAAGGAAGATCTCATAATGCTATGAGCTAATTTTTTAGCAGAAACTTTGTAGGCCAGAAGGGTGTGTCATGATATATTCAAAATGCTGAAAGGAAAAAACCTGCAACCAAGAATATTCTATCCAGCAAGAGCTACCATTTAGAATAGAAGGAGAGACAAAGAGTTTCCCAGACAAAAGTTAAAGGAATTCATGACTACTAAACCAGCCCTATAAGAAATGTTAAAGGGGCCTCTTTGAGTGGAAAGGAAAGATCAGAAGTGGGAGTAAGAAAAGTAGGAAGCACAAAAGCAGTAAAAATAAGTTTATCTATAGAAATCAATCAAAGGATTCACTAAAAGGATATAAAGTATGACACCATATACTTGAACTGTGGGAGGGAGAGGAGTAAAAAATGTGTTCAAATTTAAGTGACCATCAACTTAATATAGACTGCTATATGGAGAAGATGTTATATAAAAACCTATAATGGCAAGCACAAATCAAAACTAGTAATAGATATGCAAAAAATAAACGGAACAGAATCTAAGCATATCACTAAAGAAAGCCAACAAACCATGATACAAGAGAGCAAGAAAAGAAACAGAGAATAACTACAAAAATAACCATAAACAAGTAACAAAATGGCAATAAGTACATACCTATCAATAATTATTTTGAATGTAAATGGACTGAAAGCTCCAATCAAAAGACATAGGATGACAGAATGGATAAAAAAGCAAGACCTATCTATGTGCTGCCTCCAAGAGCCTCATTTCAGACCTAAAGACACATGCAGATTGAAAGTGAAGGGATGGAAAAGAATTTATTATGCTAGTGGAAATGAAAAGAAAGCTGGGGATGCAATACTTGTATTGGACAAAATAGACTTTAAAACAAAGACTGTAACAAGAGACAAAAAAGGACACTATATAATCATAAAGGGTACAATCCAACAAGAAGATATAACAATTGTAAATATTTATGCATGCAACATAGGAGTACCCAAATACACAAAACAGCTAATAACAAATGAAAAGGAAGTAATTAATAGTAATACAATAGTAGATAACCCACCATACAATAGTACAATACCCCACTTGCATCAATGGATAGATAATCCAAACAGAAAAGCAACAAGGAAACAAATGGCTTTGGATGACACATCGGACCAGATGAATCTAACAGATATATTCAGAACATTTCATCCTAAAACAGTACAATACACATTCTTTTAAAGTGCACATGGAACATTCTTCAGAGTAGGTCACATACTAGGCCACTAAACAAGTCTCAACAAGTTCAAAAAGATCAAAGTCATACCATGCATCTTTTCTGACAACAACACTATGAAACTAGAAATCAATCACAAGAAAAAATTTGGGAAGAACACAAATACATGGAAGTTAAATAACATGCTACTAAACAATGAGTGGGTCAACCAAGAAGTCAAAGAAGAAATAAAAAAATACATGGAGACAAATGAAAATGAAAACACAGTGGTCCAAAATCTTTGGGATGCAGCAAAAGCTGTTCTAAGAAGGAAGTTTAGAGCAATATAGGCCTACCTCAAGAAGCAAGAAAAATCTCAAATACACAACCTAACTTTATGCCTAAAGGAGCTAGAAAAAGAAGAACAAACAAAACCCGAAACCAGTAGAAGGAAGGAAATAATCTATATTAGAGCAGAAATAAATGAAATAGAAGCTAAAAAACAACAGAACAGATCAATGAAACCAGGAACTGGTTCTTTGAAAAGATCAACAGGGGTGCCTGGTGGCTCAGTCAGTTAAGTGTCTGCCCCCGATCCTGGGGTCCTGGGATTGAGCCCCACATCAGGCTCCCTGCTCAGCAGGGGGCTTACTTCTCCCTCTCCCTCTGCTGCTCCCCCTGCTTGTGCTCTCTCTCTCTCAAATAACTAAGTAAAATCTTTTTTTAAAAAAAGAAAAGATCAACAACATTGATAAACCTTTAGCCAGTCTCGGGGGGGGTGTGGGGGGCAGGGAGGGGGAGAGAAAGAGATATATAGATAGAGAGACTCAAATAAATAAAATCAGAAACAAAAGAGGAGAAATAACAACTCACACCACAGAAATACAAAGGATTATAAGAGAATATTATGAAAAATTATATGCAAACAAATTGGATAATCTAGAAGAGATGGATGAATTCCTAGAAACATATAACCTCCCAAAACTGAATCATAAAGAAGTAGAAAACAGGAACAGACTGATTACCAGCAATGAAATAGAATCAACAATAAAAAAAACTCTCCTAAAAAAGAAGTCCAGCACCAGACAGCTTCATAGTTGAATTCTACCAAACAGTTAAAGAAGAATTAATGCCTATTATTCTCAAACTATTCCAAAAAATAAAAGAGGAAAGAAAGCTTGCAAATTCATTCTATGAGGCCAGCATTACTCTGATTCCAAAACCAGATAAAGACACTACAAAAAAAAAAAAAAAAAAGAAAGAAAAAGAAAAAAGAAAACTACAGGCCAATATTTCTGATGAACATAGATGCAAAATCCTCAACAAAATATTAGCAAACTGAGTCCAACAATATATTTAACAAATCATTCACCACGATCGATTGGGATTTATTCCTGGGATGCAAAGGTGGTTCAATATTCACAAATCAATCAACATGGTACACTACATCAACAAGAGGAATGATAAAAACCTTTTGATCATTTAAATAGATACAGAAAAAGCATTTGGCAAACTACAACATCCATTCATTATAAAAATCCTCAACAAAGTAGGTTTAGAGGGAACATACCTCAACATAGTAAAGGCCATATATAAAAAACCCACAACTAACATTTTACTCAGTGGTGAATAACTGAGAGCTTCCCGCCTAAGGTCAGGAACAAGACAAGCATGTCCACTCTCACCACGTTTATTCAACATAGTACTGGGTGTCCTAGCCATAGCAATCAGACAACAAAAAGAGATAAAAGACATCCAAATTGGTAACAAAGAAGTAAAATTTTCACTATTTGCAGATGACATGACACTATGTATAGAAAACCCTAAAGATTCTACCAAAAAACTACTAGAACTGATAAATGAATTCAGTAAGGTTGCAGGATTCAAAATCAATATATAGAAATCCATTGTATTTGTATACACTAATAATGAAGAAGCAGAAAGAGAAATTAAGAAAACAATCTCATTTACAATTGCACCAAAAATAATGAAATACTCAGAAATAAATTTAACCAAGGAGGTGAAAGACCTGTACTCTGAAAACTGTAAAACACTGATGAAGGAAATTGAAGATGACCTAAATAAATGGAAAGATATTCCACGCTCATGGATTGGAAGAACAAATATTATTAAAATGTCCACGTAACCCAAAGCAATCTACAGATTTAATGCAATCCCTATCAAAATACCAAAAACATTTTTCACAGAACTAGAACAAACAATCCTAAAATTTGTAGGGAACCACACAAGAACCTGAATAGCCAAAGCAATCTTGAAAAAGAAGAACAAAACTGGAGTTATCCTGATACCAGATTTCAAGATATGCTACAAAACTGAAGTAATCAAAGCAGTATGGTTTGGCACCAAAATGGACACATAGATAAATGGAACAGAATAGAGAGCCCAAAAATAAACCCATGATTACATGGTCAATTAATCTTTGACAAAGGAAGCAAGAATATGCAATGGGAAAAAGACAGTCAACAGATGGTGTTAGGAAAACTGGAAAGCTACATGCAAAAGAAAGAAATTGAACCACTTTCTTACACCATATACAAAAATAAACTCAAAATGGACTAAGGACCTAAATGTGAGACTTGAAACCACAAAAATCCTAGAAGAGAGCACAGGCAGTAATTTCTCTAACTTAGCTATAGCAACATTTTTATAGATATGTCTCCTGAGGCAAGGGCAACAAAAGCAAAAATAAACTGTTGGGACTACATCAAAATAAAAAGCTTCTGCACATCAAAAGAAACAATCAACAAAACTAAAAGACAACCTACTGAATGGGAGAAGATATTTGTAAATGACATATTTGATAAAGGGTTAGTATCCAAAATATATAAAGAATTTATACAACTCAACACCCCCAAAATAAATAATCCAATTAAAAATGGGCAGAAAACATGAACATTTTCCCAAAGAAGACATCCAGATGGCCAACAGACACATGAAAAGATGCTCATAATCACTAATCATCAAGGAAATGCAAATCAAAACCACAGTGAGATATCATCTCATACCTGTCAGAATGGCTAAAATAAAAAACACAAGAAACAGCAAGTGTTAGCAAGGACGTGGAGAAAAAGGAATTCTCGTGCACTGTTGGTGGGAATGCAAATTAGTGCAGCCACTGTGGAAACAGTATGGAGGTTCCTCAAAAAGTTAAAAATAGAACTAACATATGATCCAGTAATTCCAGTACGGGGTATTTACCCAAAGAACATGAAAACACTAATTTGAAAAGATATATGCACCCTTGTGTTTGTAACAGCATTATTTACAATAGCTAAATTACAGAAGCAGCCCAAGTGTCTATCGATAGATGAATGGATAAAGAAGATATGGTGTATATATATGAATATTAGTCAGCCATAAGAAGGAATGAAATCTTATAATTTGTAACAACATGGATGGTTCTAGAGAATATTTTGCTAAGTGAAGTAAGTCAGTCAGAGAAAGACAAAAACCATATGATTTCACTCATATGTGGGATTTAAGAAACAAAAGGAACAAAGGAAAAAAAGACAAACCAAAAAACAGATTCTTAACTACAGAGAACACACTGATGGTTGCCAGAGGGTGGGTAGGGGATGGGTGAACTAAGTGAAGGGGATTAAGAGTACGCTTCTCATGATGAGCACCAGGTGATGTATGGAAGGGTTGAATCACCATATTGTACACCTGGAACTAATATAACACTGTATGTTAACTATGCTGGAATTTTTAAAAAGTTAACAATATATGTTGGAAATTGTTGTATGTCGGTACATATTGAGTTCATTCATTCTATTTCTATTCGCTGCATATAATTCCATTTCTTTAACATATGCAGAGCACTCAACAAATCAATAAAAAAGGTCAAATTATCTGAAAGAAATATGCTGCCAAAGGCTGAATTGTGTCTTCCCAAAGTTCATATCTTGAAGCCCTAATTCCCAGTACCTCAGAACATGATTTTATTTGGATATAGGACTATATTTGGAGATAGAGGTCATTAAGTTAAAATGAGGTCATTAGAATGGTCTAATCCAAAATGACTGGTGTCCTTATAAGAAGAGGAGATTAGGAGACAAATGACAAAAACAGAAGGACGACCATATGAGGGCATATCAAAAAGACGACTATCTGCAAGCCTAATAGCAAGGTCTCAGAAGAAAGTCAACCTGCTGACAGCTTGATCTTGGACTTCCACCCTCCAGAACTGTGAAAGTAAGTTTCCATGGTTTAAACCACCCAGTCTGTGGTATTTTGTTATGGCAACCCTAGCAAGCTGGTACAGATGGGTAAAGGATATTAAAAGAGTTGCAGAAAAGAAATACAAATGGCTCTTAAAAATATTTTGGCTCTGTTTTCACTCTGACATTTGTATTTATGGAACTGGGTGAAAAGGACCAACATGGTAGTCCTATTTGTCCTAGAGAGATAAACACCTAGGGAGAAAAAAATCTGCTTTTAAAAATAAAAGATCAGGGGCACCTGGGTGGCTCAGTCAGTTAAGCCTCTGCCTTTGCCTCAGGTCATGATCTCAGGGTCCTGGGATTGAACCCCACGTCCAGCTTCATGCTCAGTAGGGAGTCTGCTTGTCCCTCTCCCTCTGTCCCTCTCCCCTGCTCGTGCTCTCTCTCTCTCTCACTTTCTCAAACAAACAAACAAATCTTAAAAAACAAATAAAAGATCAGGTGTTGGGGCGCCTGGGTGGCTCAGTTGGTTAAGCGACTGCCTTCGGCTCAGGTCATGATCCTGGAGTCCCGGGATCGAGTCCCACATCGGGCTCCCTGCTCAGCAGGGAGTCTGCTTCTCCCTCTGACCCTCCTCCCTCTCATGTGCTCTCTGTCTTTCATTCTCTCTCTCTCAAATAAATAAATAAAATCTTTAAAAAAAAAAAAAAAAGATCAGGTGTTCCTGGGTGGCTTAGTCGGTTGAGCACCCAGCTCTTGATTTCAGCTCAGGTCATGATCTGGGATCATAAGATTGAGCCCGGTGGAGTCTGTTTCAGATTCTCTCTCTCCCTTTGCCCGCCTCCTCTCAAAATAAATACATAAAATCTTAAATAAATAAATAAATAAATAAATAAATAAATAAATAAATGAATAAATGATAAAAACCCACAGAAGCTCTCTGGAACTCACCATAGACATGCAACATAAATTCCTTGTCAGTGGTGAATGTAGAAGTCTTTCGGTTTATCTGGGCTTTGTAGGATCCTGCATCTTCCAAAGTCAGGTTGCTGAGAGACAAGGAGAAACTGTTCCAGCTGATGGTTAGTCGGTCCTGGTAGCTTTTGACCATAAAGAAAATCTTTCCTTCTGCAGTTGCTAAAGCAAGAGCACCTTGGGGACCATTCCAGGTGACGTGCTCAAACTCTGTGTCTACTGAAATGTTCAGGGGGAAAGTTACCGAACGCCCTAGAATCCCAGGCACCACTGTTGGGGTTGAGTCCTTTCCAGAGGCTCCTAGCCCTGCAGAGACAGAAGAGGGACTTGGAGGAGCAGCTGGACTCCTCAGCCTTCATTCATTCATTCATTCATTCATTCAATAAAAACATATTGGAAATAAATGTCAGAGGTTGAGAAATGAAATGGAATTCCTGCCCTCCTCCCTCTAGGCTTGTTGCCCAGCAGAATCATTCATTCATTCCCTCACTTACAAAACACTCTATCCCGCAAACGCATCTACAATAATCAGTAAAACAGACTTTCTGGGTTTCTGTCCCAATGAGGAAATTAGCCTGGTGACTTTGGGTGAATTTTTGAATTTCCCTGAGAATCAGTTTACTCATCTATAAAACAGAAATGTTCACACCTATACTATCTTCCTTTAGGGATATGGTAGAGATTGAATAAAAATAGGTTGCTGTAAATCATAAAGAAAAAAAGAAGTAAAAAAGGAGCATCTTGTAAAAAATGAGATGGGTTGATGGATGGCTAGAAGGGTGGATAGATGGACAGGTGTGTGAGAAGGGAAGTGAAGTGAAAGTAATGGTAGAGCCAGGGTGGGAAGCACATGCGTGTTAGTGCAAAATTCTTTCAAGTTTTCTCTGTGTTCAAAAATTTTCATAATAAAATGTCGGCCACAAAAGGAGCATTTCTCATCTCTATCTCACTCTTCCTTTTCCTCATTGTCCAGGGGATCTCAGACTGGCTTTGCCTTGGCCAAGGAAATCTGGTCTGTCCTTAGGAACAAGGTTTGGGGTTGGGAATAGTGAAGTAGCATGGATTCCGCTCCTGATTTCCTCATCTCGGGAAAGACCAAGATCCCTGATAAACATTGTTACCATGGCTTCCACAGGCCCAGGATCGGTCGAGGCAGCTCATTTGCTTGCAGGGGCCCTGTGAGTGTCTGCTGGGTGACCCCAGCCTGGATTCCCAGATTCAAGGACTTCTGAGGCTCTGGAGAGTCCTCTGAAAATTCCAAATCAAATCAGATGGGTTCAGGACCCAGATTACTCCAGGAATCTGGGTGGAAAAGTAAGTAGAAAATGTTAGAGAGGGGCGCCTGGGTGGCTCAGTCTGTGAAGCGTCTGCCATCAGCTCAGGTCATGATCCCAGGGTCCTGGGATTGAGCCCCACATCGGGCTCCCTGCTCCGCGGGAAGCCTGCTTCTCCCTCTCCCACTCCCCCTGTTTGTGTTCCCTCTCTCACTGTGTCTTTCTCTCTCTGTCAAATAAATAAATAAAATCTTTACAAAAAAATGAAAATGTTAGAGAGAGAGGAAAAGCTGAAGCACAGCCTGGAGGGATGGAAAGAGACTGAGGTGTGCTCTGAAGGCCCAGAGGGTACAGAGTTATGCAGACACATAGAAGAGACACCTAGATTGGTGCAGATTGGTGCAGGGCCAGGGACTGGGGGGGGATTCTCTAGCCATATCGGTCAAGAACTTGGACCTTGTAGAGAGGCAGCTAGGAGGACGCAGGGCTAGGGACCTTGGACAAGCTAGGCTAGGTCAGTTCAGGGGGATTCTGGAGGCAGTCAGAAAGCAGAAACTGGGTTGGTGCGATGCTGGTTTGAAGCTACCTGAAAGAGAGATCTTCCCATCTGGAAGATACTGTTTGTGATTGCTATGACATATTAGTACTTTGTAGAAATTACCTCATTCAATCCTCAAAATTACCTGAAAATTAGCTCCTGTTTACAGACGAGGAGCTAAAATTTTGAGAGTTTTAGCCACTTGCTGAGATGACGGGGTTGGTCAGCTGCAGAGCCCAGATTCCATGTACATGATGCCCCAGAATGTGGAGGCCAAGAGCGTTGACACCCTCCATCCTAGGACCCCAGAAGGTCCTGAATCTTGGCTGAGCACTTACGACTGCACCCATCTCTCCTCACATCAAAGATAAGCAAAGGCACACAGACTGTCAGCAATGGGAGTGGTATGTGGTTCATATGGGTCAAATCCTGTTATCGTTGCAGTAAACAATGCTACATGACTCCCAGTATAGTGACAGGAGTCCCTGGTATCAGCCATCTTATTTTGAACTACGCCATTTGGCAAATAATAAGAGTGCTCAATGATTGTGATAACTGAATTTGGCTTCCCCGCCTTTAGTAGTTTCCAAATAATGCACTTAGTGATTATTGTAACAATCAGCTTCCACCAACTATGTGCCAAGCGCTTGCTTACAGATATCGTTTTTAATCTATAAGAGAGTCTTGCATGATACATCTTACTAATCACATTCTACATTTAAGAAACAGAGGCTCACACAGCTAGGAAATAATGGAGCAAAGATTTAATTTCAAATGTTTCTGGTACTTGTAGGGGCAAAGGACAGGCTGCTCCAAGGTGGGCCACTTGGGCATGATTATTCTGAGCTGAAGGCAATTGAGACCCTGTGGGCTCAAGAGAAACTTTTGCCCCTCCCTTAACCACACAGAAGAATCTAAATGGGAGGTCTTTCCCAGAATAAGGGTTACTGAATTTTATCTGAATTTTATCTGAATTTTGTCTGCGTGACCCATCTGCATGGCAGGGGAAACACCTAATTACCCAACATCTGTTCTTCTCTGCATTGCCCTGTGAACTACATTCCTTCCCTCTGAAGTCCCAGACCCCTTGCCCCCTTCTCCTTAGTTTGGATGACATAAATACCTCATTTTGCCTGATGGTCTTTGAAATTTCCACGTCTGTGTGGATTCCCCATATATATGCTATTAAATTTGATTTTTTCCTGTTGATCTGTCTTATGTCAATTTGATTCTTAGTCCAGCTAAAAGGACCTTGAAGGGGACAGGAATTCTTGCTCCCCAAAACGGGGACAGGACGTTCTTGCTCCTTGACATACTGAAGTGGAAGGACTTTCCACCCTACTGCCTCCTAAGTTCCTGAAACCACTCCTTGGAGACACAAAAGCATCAAAGAAACTCCCTGCTGGGGCACCTGGGTGGCTCAGTCAGTTAAGCGGCAGCCTTCGGCTCATGATTCCAGAGTCCTGGGATCAAGCCCCGCATTGGGCTCCCTGCTCAGTGGGGAGTTTGCTTCTCCCTCTGACCCCACCCCACTCTTTTGCTCTCTCTCTCTCTTTCTCAAATAAATAAATAAAATCTTAAAAAAAAAAACCAAAACTCCCTGCTAGACCAAAACAGTGAAGTTTGAGGTCATCCCCAGTTGGTGGAGTTAGACAGAGGGAGATGCCTCTTTGCCTTGAAATTTACTTGTTGGTCATCTGAAGCTTGGGTGACATTAGATTGGTGAACTTCAGGTTGATCCAACACAATCAGGAAGCACCCCAAGAGTTGGGTATGGATATAAGGAGCCATGATGCTTGTAATGTTTCTATGGTGAGCAAAGATGAGATGGAAAATGAAAAGAGATCAGACTGTAACCCAGCCCCAGAGTCTACGCCCCGCCCCTGTACATGCATCTGGGAGTTCTTCTAGAGCTTCCCTCAATGCTCACCCCTCCAGCCCCCACTGCTCTCAGGTCCCTAGGCTACCAGTGCTGTCCTCCAAGGTCCTGGGAAAAACAGGATTCCCAGAGGGACAGTAGATGTCACTGTACCAGGTGGCTGAGACCCTTCCTGGGGTACTGGGTCAGCTCTGCCCACTGGCCATGCTGCTGAGAGACATTTCCCAGAAACTAGCCGGACTTGGGCCTTGATGGGGAGGTAAGATGTGGGGAGAAAAGGACATTCAGAGAAAGCTACCTAGCCCAGGGCCACCAGACCATCTCCAGATCCCCAGGGAAGCCTGCTGTTTGGGATATATGATAAACATGGCAGACGTAGAAAGAAGCTCCAGCATTTCTATGTGTCCCTAGGAAAGGGGGTGGCTTGTCATCAGCATTTCCTGTGTCTCTCTGTGGATTTTATCCACATTATACAGGGAACAAACTCATCACTCGGTGTTTCTTAGCAGGAAAATGTCAGAGTGAGAGGAACATAGTCTGAGCCCAGAGTTATTTGAGACGGGGGCTAGAATGTCACCTACTCATGGTGAGTGACTGTGCATATGCACACACACACAGAGGAATACGGTGGAGCCCGCAGAAGAATTACCACAAGGAGAGGAGTCTCCTGATTTTACCAATAAGAACCCCAGCAAACAAAGTGACCAGCCCCAGAGGGACACCACTAGCAAGCGGTGGTGGCCATGACGGGGACTTACCCATGAGCAGGAAGAGGAGACGGGTCCAGAGAAAGGAAGAGGGTATGTGTGGCTTGGTCTTCTGCAGTTTACTGGAGAAGGGCCGTAGAGCCCAGTCATCTGGGTGTCGCGCTGGGCCTGCCATGATGAGGAAGCACTTACCACAGACTCTCCGCTTGTGCGCCTGTGCGTCTCAGGGAGCCTTGTTTGTATCCGGCACCACAGACTCCTCCCACTTGGTCGGGCTGGTGAAGGGGTCCCGAGATCAAGAGTCGCTTGCTCTACCGACGGAGCCAGCCGGGTGCCCTTGTAGTCGCCTCTTCTCAGTGTGGGGTGGGTATCCTGGCTTGCTGCTGCTGAGTAGAATGTGGCAGCAGTGAGAAGCTGTCACTTCTGAGATTAGGTGACAGAAGTTTGTGTCTTCCATCTCCGTGTCTCTCTCTCCCCCTCCCCCAGCTCCTTTTGCCAGGAGCTGGGTATTGTGTTGTGAGCTAAAGGCTTCGAGACAAGGAGCCAGGGAGACTGCCAGCCCAAACCCAGCAAGGACCTGAGGTCTCCGTCGACGGTTGATGAGGACTTGAGGCTGCCGAGAGCCCCCGGTGAGACTGGCAGTGCTTCCCCGGGGAGGTTGGCAACCCTGCCCACGCCTTGACGGGCACTTTGTGAGAGACCCGGACCCAGGGGCACCAGCTACGCTGTGCCTGGACTGCTCATCCGCAGAGACTGTGAGATGATAAACGCTTATTTTAAGCTGCTAAGTTCTGTAACTTGTTACCTAGCAATGGATTACAAGTAGCATGGTCCGATGCATTCACTGTTCTGCTCAAGCCAGTTTGCACTGGCTTCATGTCACATACGACCAAGAGGCTTTTAACTGGGAGGAAGGAAGCGCCGTCAAAGCTGCCTTGAGGATGGATGTTGCCGGGGCAGCTGTGCACTTGGCCGGTTGGGGGACAGCATCATTCCCTTTATCTTGTTGTGGGAAACTGACTTTTTTTCTGAATAGGCTTCATGCCCAGTGTGGAGCCCAATGTGGGGCTCTAACTCACAACGCTGAGATCAAGACCTGAACCGAGATCAAGTGTCGCACGCTTAACCGACTGAGCCACCCAGGTGCCCCGGGAACTGACTTTTTTAATAGTTGATGTAGAGTGGCTGGTTAAACTGTAACTTGGTGTCTTGAGATTCAGATTATATGTTTAGGCTGTAGCAGGAGAGGACTTGGAAAGAAAACTTCAGGAAAGTGGAGTGGGTGGTTTTGGGTGATATTCAGTGAGTGTGTGTCAGGTGCTAGACCCTCCCCTAACACCTGATACGCACGGACGCATTTAGTCCACACAACAGCTTTATGAGATAGGTATTTTTATCACCCCCATTTTATAGATGAGGAAGCCAAGGTACAGAGAGGCTAAGGGGCTTATTTTGAGTTTTATAAATAAGAATTTGAGCCCAGGGTGCCTGGGTGGCTCAGTTGTTAAGCGTCTGCCTTCGGCTCAGGTCATGATCCCAGGGTCCTGGGATTGAGCCCCGCATCGGGCTCCCGCGGGAGGCCTGCTTCTCCCTCTCCCACTCCCCCTGCTTGTGTTCCCTCTCTCGCTGTGTCTCTGTCAAATAAATAAAATCTTAAAAAAAAAAAAAAAAAGAATTTGAGCCCAGGACCTCTGGGAGGAAGGAGGGAGAGAGGGGACAATGAGGATGGCAGGCATCTCCCATCAGAGGTCATCTTCAGAGTCTGGTCACAACCTGGCACCCGTGCAAGCCTGAGAGTGAGGACCTCCTTAAATTTGGTGTGGCAGGCTCCTCTCTTGCGTCCCGCTAGTCCTGGCCCTGTGGCTAGAGCATGGCTGCCTAGAGCGAATTGCGGGACACGTGGCTGGGAGCAGTTTCCACAGCCCAGATAAAGGGTTTTATAACCCAGGTGCCATGGACTCAAAGTTTGTGTGTCTCCCCCC
The DNA here is from genome assembly GCF_004348235.1 of Phoca vitulina. Classification (NCBI taxonomy): domain Eukaryota; kingdom Metazoa; phylum Chordata; class Mammalia; order Carnivora; family Phocidae; genus Phoca; species Phoca vitulina. The sequence continues at coordinate 450,085 of NW_022589800.1, forward strand.
TGGCCCCCGCACCACCCAAATTCATATGTTGAAGTCTTATCTCCAAGGGGATAGTGTGAGGAGGTGGGGCCTTTGGGAGGTGATTGGGTCATGAGCGTAGATCAGGAACAGAATTGGGGTCTTTATGAAAGTGACGCCAGAGTGCTCCTCCGCCCCTCTTGCCATGTGAGGTGACAGTGCCAAGACACGGGCTATGAAGCAGGAGGTGGGGCCTCACCAGACACTGAATCTGCTGGTGCCTCGACCCCGTGACTTCCACGCGGCTGTCAGAACTGTCAGAAGTCAAGTTCTGCTATTTATAAGCTGCCCAGTCTCTGGTATTGCTGTTAGGGCAGCGTGAACTCACCAAGACTTCAGACTAGAGGCAAAGAGCATCTAGCGGGTGTTTTTTTTTTTTTTAATTTAAATTCAGTTAGCCAACATATAGTACACCATTAGTTTCCGATGTAGTGTTCAATAATTTATCAGTTGCATATAACACACAGAGCTCATCACATCACGTGCGTCCCCTTAATGCCCATCTCCCATCTAGCAGGTATTTTTAAGCAGGGGTGCAGTGTTATTCAAGGACCCGTTTGGAAGCTTATTCCAGCAGCAGAGGGGAGGGCATGGAAGCGATGGGACTGTGATAAGAGGACAGGTAGGAGGGTGTTAAGGAGCCCAGGTAAGAGCACGAGAGCAGTCACACTCTGGTGGGAGGAGAGGACAAAGGTGGGAGACGGTTCGAAGATACCGATGATAATAAAAATCATTGCTAACATTTATTGAGTAATGACTATGAGTGACGCTTGGCGCTTTACATATGTTTTATTTTAATCCTTAAGCCAACCTTATTTGGTTGGTGCTCTTATTGCCCTCATTTTAGAGATGAAGAAACTGAAGGTAAACGTCACTGGAATAACCCTGGTAGTGGTGAACACAGGTGGACAGTCTTGTGATACATAGAATCCAATTGAAGTATTAGCATTTACGTACAGTAAAAAACCTAAAAGAATATGAATTTTGATATAATGCAGTTGGCAAATGGGTCCTGGACTCACCCAGTCTTTGTCTTCACACAGTGAAGGCTAATATTCTCATTGAGCCGTGGATGAAAAGGCATCTCGTGCTGGGAATCAGGGAGGAGGCAAATTGAGTTTGGCATTTCCAGTTTCTCCGTGTCCTTGGTCCAGGTCAGCAAATGTGAGCAAATGACTGGAAAATTTCTGGAATTCCTTCTGCTGTCCCGGGAGTCCAGCCAGGCACCAGCACGTTCACCAGAATCACCCATCTACTGGGCATTGCCCCCAGGCAGCATCAGATCCCAGCCTGGGCTTTGATTTGGATCCTATAGCTACTGTCCCAAGTTCCGCTGCATAAATTCACCACCAGCCCCTAACCAGCCCTTCATTAACTTTGCAATTAAGATGACTCTGCGTTTTACACAACTGTATTTTTTTGACTTCACTTTTAATATTATGTGGGGGTTTTAACGTGTTTATACTCCTGCAGATTGGAAGAATATGAAAAGAATACAGAATTTTGGCAAGCTTAAAGCTTTTTACACCTAAGTGGAAAGATAGTTAAATATCTTAAGAAGTAAAAGAAATGCAGCATCAAATCAAGTGCTATAGTTACAGTAAAGCGAAGAAAGAATTTGGTGATATCACAGCGTGGCAAGTTGAATTGAGGGACACGGGCTATGAGACCAGCCTTTTTATTTTTTAGATTTATTTGTTTATTAGAGAGAGAAAGAGCGCTTGCACACACACGCACACACTCGAGCAAGTGGGGGGAGGAGCAGAGGGAGAGAATCTTCAAGCAGACTCCCTACTGAGCGCAGAGACCAAAGGAGCTCCATCCCACAACCATGAGATCATGACCTGAGCTGAAACCAAGAGTTGGATGCTTAACGGACTGAGCCACCCAGGCACCTGAGACCAGCCTTTTAGAGGACGTCAACAAAGCAGGTAAAGAGACCTGGGTAGGTACCAACAGTTGATGTCTCAGTGATGTTTCGTTAAGCAACCTTAAGCAGTCGTTAAGCAACCTTAGTTGATGGGGCAGGTGCCCCAGAAAATAGCTGGAGTAGAGATGACATAAATGTGTCCTTTATGAATCTTTCAGTTGTGGAAAGATAAGGAATTCAGAGTAGGCATGTTCAAGGTATCAGTTAGTACTTTTTGTTTACATATATGTATTATTTGAGACATCTAGCTTATTAAAGTAATCGTTTGTAGTTCTGATTTGAACTATGTATTTGAATAATTGATTTGCATTTGTGATTTTATTTTATTTTAATTAATAAATTTTTACTGAAGTACAGTTGGCACACAATGTTACATGAGTTTTGGGCGTACAACATCATGATTGGACATGTCTATACATTATGTTCACCGTACATGCGGCCACCTGTCACCGCACAGCACTATTACAGTTGAATCTAAGTCTATATGAAGTATTTGAAGACAACTTAAGAATTACCCTACATATAAGCTTAGTGTACTAGATTTACAAGCCTTCTTTAAATATATGGGGAATCTTATTTATTGATTCAAGTACTTTATCCAAGGTGAGTGGGGGGGTGGGGGAAACAGGTGATGGGGATGAAGCTGTGCACCTGTTGTGATGAGCACAGGGTGATGCATGAAGTGCTGAATGACAATACTCTGCACCCGAAACTAACATAATCCTGTATGTTAACTCTCCTGGAATAAAAATAATAGTACTAAAAATATATTTATATCTTAAAAAAAGAAAAACAAGCAGAAGAGCTATATCATAAAATCTGTTTTCAACTCTGAGAAAAAAGAAATTAAAAGGAACCTAAATAAATTACATTCAATAGTGAGATTTAAAGGCCTTAAAGAAATCAATTCATAAATTTGTAAAGTGAGTCAAATATTACCAATAGCCACCCAAAAGGAGGTTAAGGGCTGCCAGATTTATAAATGGAATATGATTTATAAGCTGAACTGCCCTTAAGGCTGGCCAAGGTTTTTAATTTTTTTTTTTGTAAATTGAATATGAATTCTTTTTTTAATAAAGATCTCATTTATTTATTTGACAGAGAAAGACACAGTGAGAGAGGGAACATTAGCAGGGGGAGTGGAAGAGGGGAAAGCAGGCTTCCCGCGGAGCAGGGAGCCGGATGCGGGGCTCGATCCCAGGATCCTGGGATCATGATCTGAGCCAAAGGCAGACGCTTAAGGACTGAGCCACCCAGGCGCCCGAATATGGATTCTTAAAGGCAATATAGTCTAGGGATAATTTTTTAATGCACAAAAACCATCTTCAAGGAAATAAATAGTAATGGGGAAGTCTTATTGCCTGGGAAGTAGTTTGCTGAGATCATAAGTAAGCAGCAGAGGCATGATACAAGTCAGAAAGCTTCATATCCACCCCACTGTACCCAACCCTGAGGCTAAACCATCCTGCATTACTTTGCCTTTCCATCAACATGGTTTTCTTTCCTACTAGCCTGTGAGCAACATGGTTGCAGAGACTTCCTTTCATCTCTGCACGCCCAGGCCCCAGGCTTGTATGTATGGCGAATAGATGAGCGAGGAGAACTCAGTGAGAGTAGTATTCAGAAGTCCAGGAGAGCGTTGGTGGTATAGTGGGAGCAAAGCTGCCTTCCAAAAGTCCAGGAGAGGAGAGAATTTCAAACAGGGAGGGTCTCAGTGTCAAATTTAACTGGTGGTCCTATAAGATAAAGACCAAAGGGTCTATAGGCTGTGACCAAAGGGAGGTGATTGGTAACCTTCTTAAAAGCAAGTGTATTCTCTTCAATCTTTTTGGGGCACCTGACCTCCATGCACCGAATGCCAGGGAGATGCTTGTCAAAATCTGAGAAGTAAGGGGCCTGACAGGAGACACTAGTCACAATGACATCCTCATGGAGATGTCAACAGTCTGCATGGCCCAGCAAAGCCATGGGGACTATTTGGTGTAGAAAAGTGGGGAAGGGGGCACCACCCCTGTGCTTCCCGTTTCTCTCCCTCTACCCTTAGATTAGGACTTTCATGCAACTCCTTCAATCATACCACCAAAAGTGCAAAATAGCAAAATATCTGACCTAGTCGGGGCGCCTGGGTGGCTCAGTCGTTAAGCGTCTGCCTTCGGCTCAGGTCATGATCTCAGGGTCCTGGGATCGAGCCCCGCATGGGGCTGCCTGCTCAGCGGGGAGCCTGCTTCTCCCTCTCCCACTCCCCCTGCTTGTGTTCCCTCTCTCGCTGTGTCTCTCTCTGTCAAATAAATAAATAAAATCTAAAAAAAAACTATCTGACCTGGTCATTCGTGGTTGGAGGTAGAGGTGGTTCCTAAGGTCTTGTCCCCTGGATTCTTCCAGCCTTGTGTCTGTGCTAAAGAAGCTACCGCCAGAAGCCTGTGCCTTCTGCCTTTCTGTCCTTGAGCCACTCTGGGCTCGCTCTTCTCTGCCTGCTGACTCAGTGTCTGCCCACGCACTCAGCAAGCATGGAGGTGCCAAGCCCCTACTGTGTGCTGACCCTGAGCAAGTCACTGGGAATTGAAGGGTGAGAAAGGAAGGCTAGGGTGAGGTAGGTGAGGCAGGTGGCAGAGACTGGGGCAATCCAGGAAGCAGATTTGCAGGGGCCAATTTACAGGGCTGAGAAATCCTAGGGGGGTTTTTGGGGAGACTCTAGAAACAGTCTGTGGTGACTGGAGTCCAAGATGGGAGACGTGGTGACACGGCACAAGGCCAAGGTTGGCAAGAAGCAAGAGAACAGGAAAAGCCTCGTCCCCCAGGACTGCGAGCCTGACTTTACCTTGTAGGGGGTGGGGGGGGACCCCCGAAGGGTTTAAAGCATGGCTGTGACATTGTCAGGTTTGGCTTTGAAATAGTTCCCCTGGCCTTTCTCATATGTCCCCTCATTTCTACATCTTTTGACTCTAAAGCGACATGTGATTATTGTGGTGAACTCTGAAAAGAGGAAATGTTTGTGGGCTGAGATTTACACATTCCCCGTGGGCCTGAGGCAGGTCAGTCTGCGGGTGACAATTATGGCTCTTTCTCTACCGGCGTCCTTGCTCGTGCTTGGTCTTTTCACGGGTAAGTCTATCCCTGCCGCTACCTCCCAGGCACTTCTACCTGCCTGCACATTTCTGGGAGCCAGGCCTGTGCGTGTGCGTGTGCGCGTTGCACGTGCTACCATCTCAGACCATGCAGGCCCATACTGTGTCCTTGTCACTCTCACATTTCTTCTGCTAATGATTCACAGGGAGCCCCGGGCATCCCCACACAGGCTGATGGTGGAGGCATGAGATTGAGGACCTGCCCCATCTGCATCTTGCCGTTTCAATCATGATCCTCTAACGTCTCTTTGCCGCTCCTCCCTCTCCTGCCAGCCCCCGGGAGTGATCTTTCATCCTGAATTGGGCTTTCTGTGTCCCATAAATGACCTCAGTAGGGGATGGCACTTAGCAGCTGTTTCTGTCCCTCTAGATTCTTACTGCTTTCTCCTGTCCCCGACGACCTGAGTGGTGGCAAGAGACAGGCTTGGGAACCGGAGTCGGGGGAACGAAGGGTTTGAGAAATCTGCATGAGGGGCCGGGCTCTGATCTTGCTCTCCAGAGTTTCAAGCTTTCGCTTTCATTCTCCTTCAGGGGAAAACCAGCGTGTGTGATTACAAAGATCACCTGCCTCAGGACTGTCCCCTTGGGGGTCCCCTAAGCCTGCTGATGAATCCCTTGGTACATTTAAAACTTGGCAGTGAAGGGAAGGAAAAATTCTTCTCCACCCTCAAGGTCTCCTACCTGAACTAAGAACTAAATTTATGTGAGACAGATGAACAGGAGGAAAAAAACGCCAAAGTTTTACAACGTGTGCATGGAAGCCCAATAATGAAATTGAGGCCTAAAAAAATGACCGAGGAAGCAGTTTTTGTACTTTTTAAACAAAGAGACAATAAATCTGTGAGGAATTGACAGGACAAAGAAAACTTAACTTTGGGAGCTTCAATTAGTAGGGAGTTCTAAACAGACTTTGGGCTGGGGGAGTGAATTAGTTAAAAAAAAAAGGTAACAAGGGTTGTTTGTAAGTGTTCTCGGCTCTAAATTTCCCACCTCTGGTGAACAGGATACTCTTTACCTCCTGGTCCAGCCAGGCTACCTTTCACACGGGAGATTTGTTTCCTGCTTTCAGGGGACAGAGGAGGGTCTGAGTGTCCTTGTGCTCACTGGCTCTTAGGTAACTTATTTAAATAATCAATATGCCCAAGTGGCCCATCTTGGGGTGGCCTGCCCTTGGCCCCTATCACAGTTTATAAAGAACCTTTACTTAAGTTAAAAAAAAAACAAAACAAAATACCTCTGATCCCTGCATCAGACTTGTGATATAGATAAGGCAGACAGGATTACACACATTTTATGGATGACAGACGGAGGCTCAGGGAGACTAGGTGACATCTTCTGGTGCCTGGCTGGTAATCCGCCTGGCCGACTGTGGGAACGCAGCGGCACCGTGGAAACTCAGAGAACAGTGTCCTCGGCCAAGGCAGCAGAACCGGTGTGGAGATTCCGGCAGGGTGCCCCTCACCCCCTTTCCTTCCCTGCACAGAGCAAGCTCATCTGCGAACTTGTCTCTCTCCATGGCGTCCAGGCCAGGCCCTCGGTGGTCCCTGCCCACAGGGGCATCTCCCGGGCATATGGCCAAATAAAGGGTAAGACAGGTCCTGCCTTAAAAAATGTTCACAGTTCTTCAGTTCAGTTCTGGAAACATCTACTGGGGCTCTTGTGTGCCAGGTCATGTGCTGGGTGTGTGGTGGGAAGGGGGGTCAGCAGGTCCCGGGGAGGAATTAAATACGATGAAAGCCCATTGCCGGCCGCACAGCGTCGCTAACAGAGGACCAGCTTTGGGGTCCGGTGAACTTGGATCTTCACGTGGACTCTGCTGCTTCCGAGCTGGTGACTTTGGGCAAGTTTCTTAAGCTCTTTGTGTCTCATGATCTTTATCTTTTAAGTGGGAAGAAACCCACCTTACAAGTTTGTTGGGAAGTTAGATAAATGATGTGTTTACCCTACTTGGCGCGGTGTCTGGCATTTGGGATTCGTGTCCTGACCAGATCCCTCTGTGTCTCCCCTCACTTGAATCCAGAATCAGGATTCGGACCACGAAGTTCCACACACGTCCACGGCAGCTAACCCTGAGCCTAACGCACCGGCCTGCCCTCCTCACTCAGATATTAATTCCCTTCCATCTTCTCCCCTTCGTGAGCTTGTGAGCCATGCGGAAAGACACGCACACAGCATCTGTATGAATCGGGGTGAAGTAAATGCTTAAAACCAAATAAGCACAGGGGGGAGGAGACCGGGGGGGGGGGGGGGGGCTTGGCTGGACCAGGAGCAGGGAGCCCAGCGCGGGAGCAGCGCTTGAATTAGCCCGATGAGCTACTGCGTTGGAGGGTTCAGGGAGGGGCCCCGCGGTTCAGTTGCGGTGGGGTCCTCAGCTGGATTTCAGGCCCTGGGCCCAGTGTGGGGCGAGGAGGGTGCAGCTGAGGCCGACACCTTCCGCCTCGGTATGCTTCCTCCGGCACGCACGATGCTCCAGAAGAAGTGGACGCCAGGCTCTCGAGTGCATTCTGCGGTGGGTGCACAGGACGCCGGCCTGCCCCCAGCTTGGGGTGCCTGCTCCCACAGGACAGCAACCCCTCTCCCACCCCTCATCCCCGCAGCTACTGTCACAGGACTTCTCGGGTCAACTTTTGACAAAGAGACTCACCACCTGGCTTGCAAACTGTGATGCGGCTGGCGCTTCTGCATCCCACTCTGAGTCAGGACGCAGATCCTTCCCTGAGCCAGGCAGCCTTTTCTTTCTAAACCGCCGTGCGGCACACCTGGGTCAGTTTCAGACTTTCTGTTTCCTGGGACGGCGTGTCAGTGTTGCAAATATACTCCAACGGTCACGCTCTTGAGCCCTGGTCTTTCTGCATTTCTCGACCAGGGTGCTGGCTAGTTTTGGTGAGGATGCAAACAAGGTGCAGTCACCAAGTTGTCCCGGCGCCATCAAGAATCTTTATAACACCAACAGTGAGGCACTTACTTGCATTATCTCATTTAACCCTCACAAAATCCTGGAAGATGGCACTCCCTGCTTCACAGGTGAGAAAGCCAGGACTCAGAGAGCATAAGGCACCTCCCAAGGTCACAGAGCTGGTACTTAGCAAGGGTTTGAACTCGAGCAGTCTGATGTGTGCCCTGGTGCTTATGCTCTTCTCCCAAGTAGCCTGGTACTGAATGACTGTCCCCTGACTACCCTTCAACTTGCTTGGCCAGCCCAGCACTAGCCTTCCTTCTAGAAAGATGTTCCCAGAACCCAGGCGGAGCCTCAGAGCTGGCTTCTGTTCAGCCGTGTCTGAACAAGCAATGATGGGGATGCTACAAGGTGGTTTCTGCTGCGGTGGGGCTGGGCTAAGTGAGTTCTGATCCTATTGCCTGGATCAGCAAGAGGGTGGTTCAGAGGAACAGCAGAGATTGTCCCCCCAGGCACCTCCCGAGAATTTTCCTTTCTCTCCATTCCACTCAGCATCTGCAACCCTAGCACAGCATCCGTTAATTATTGTATTATATGTGAATTAGTTAATGTAAATGCTGAAGAAGACCACTTCGGCATAAAGGGAAGGGGCTGACTTGTGTTCCTGTTCTACCACCAACTAGCTATGTGGTCTGGAGCAAGCCACCTAATTTCTTTGGGTCTCTGTTTTCTCATCTATAAAATGGGAATAATAATTACTTACCTGAACTCTCTCAGGCCTGTTGTGAGCCTCTGGCTTAGTCAGGCTGCCCCTGAGGCTTCTGATCTGTGTCTCTGCAGGGACAGGTGTTTCCGGAGAGGACCCAGACCCTGTGATGGTAACTGGGACCCTCGGGGGGTCTGTCACTCTGCCCCTGCAGCTGCAGGCCGGGGAACCGGTGGAGAGCATCTCTTGGATATCCCGGTCCGTCTCCATGGCCAGAGCCATTGTAACCTGGGCAGAAAGAAGCAGGAGGGCCAGACACCTTTTATGAGGCGGAGACCCGGTACCGAGGTCGTGTGAATGTGGTGGGCCCAGGCCACTCCGTGCAGATCAGCAACCTGAGCTGGAAGGATGCGGGGCCTTACCGAGCCCACATGAACCTGAGGAGCTCCCGCATCACCCGCACCCGGGAGTACCAGCTGCTAGTCTATGGTGAGTGTCCCCCCCGTCCACACGGTGGGTGGGCAGCAATGGGTGTGGGGCGGTGCCCATCTTTCAGGCTTTCTCACAGCCTTTCCCACATCTCGTTTAGTAACATTTACACTTTCTCTGATGACAAGGCTAGTATGTGCTCACTATAAAAAAAAACCACAACAAACCATGTAAAGCAGAGTGGCCTGGGAAAGTCTCCTGAACAACGACAAGGCCCAGGACGTGCCCCAGGCCAACGGCAGCAGAACCCCCGGGTGTGTAGGGGGCAGAGAATGGGGACTTCAGCCCCAAGAACTCAGTCGTGCCACTTGAGTGCTCTTGAGCTTCCTCGATGCTAAAATAGGAACACTCCCATCTGGTGAGAATAAACTCCTGAGAAAGAGCGTTGGGACACTCTGGACAGAGGTACGGGAGTGTACAGGAATATTGCTTAAAGATGCTTAAAAATTGTTTCAGGAGGGAAAACTGCAAGGGAGACCTAGAGGCGGGTGGCAGGTACCCCGCAGCGAGGAGGGCGGGCTGATTCAGCCAGGAGGGATACAATAAGCCGATTGTAGATTCAGACGCTTATTACTCATATAGAGTGTGAAAGAGTAACCCAGGTCCCTCACACCAGAAAGAATGACAGAAGGGGCCAGTTGACCACAATGCAGGTGCTGGGAAGCCGGTAGCCGGAGAAGCAGCTCTAGACCGTTGTGAGGGGGCGGGGTCTGCAGCTCTGCTCCGAGCAGGGGGGGCAGGAAGCTCCTTCCTCATGAGACACTGACTCACCAGTGCCTCCCAGGGGAGAAAGTGAGGTCAGCGGAGATGGTTTCAGGGTCTCACGGGCCACCATCCTCTCGGGTTCTGGGAGGATCACAGGGCACTTTGCCAAGACTCAGTTCAGCTGTGGTTCCAGGCTTTGCCTGAGGGGCCTGAGGGACCTGAGGGACCTGGCCGAGGTGCTCCCCCACACTGGGAAGCAAAAGGGTACAGTTACGCGTGAGGATGAACACGGGGAAGCGAACTGATGGAGGGAAAGCAGAGAAGCTTTTCAGGCTTGAGTCATGTTATAGGAAATATTCCTATTTGATGAGGCTTTTTTTTTTTTTTTTTTTAGTGTGGGGAGATGGACTTGCTTCCTGGGGAGAGAGCGTCTCCGCCATACATCACGCCTGGCCTGGCCATGGCCTGTTCGCAGACAGCTCGAGGGCACACCGGGGCTTCTGGGACCTCGGTGGGACTGTTCCCTAGGGTGGTCCAGGGCTGCGGGGAGAGCCCCTCTCACTCTGCTCCAGTGGAGCGGCTACAGCGAAGTAACAGGCCAGCCTTTTGTCCTTCTCACGGAGTTCCCCAAGTCACTGGAGCCTCACGACAGCCCTGCAGCAGGCAGCAGAGGTGTTTTTCTTGCTGGGCTGCTGAAACTAGTCTCAGAGAGAAGTAACACAGAGGTAGAAAGTGGCAGAGCCAGGAATAGAACTCAGGCACCTCGACGCCACATCCTGTGTGTCTGGTTTGTCACTGCATTTACGGGCTTGAGCTTGAGAGGATGCTGAGGGGAAAAGGGCCCGCAGAAGGAGTCATGGGGGAGGGTTTGGGTTCCAGAAGACCACACGGGGAGAGGCAGCAGAAAGTTACTCAGCCTGCCTTCCCCCTGGGGGACATTCTGGGCCGTGGGGTCCTATTTTTGCCCAGTTGAGCTGCCGCTGGGGCTGCCGTCAGGTGGGCCCCAGGGCTGAGGCCCAATAACAGAGGTCTTCTTCCACACCCTGTGGCTTTGTTGAGCCTGTCCTGACTATCCACTCCTTTAGCTTCTCTTCCTGCCACTCCCCAACCCCCTGGCTCTGGCCTGGGGACACAGGAGGGCAAATAATGGCAACGTGGAAACCTTAAGGAAGCATCTGAGCTCCTGGTCCTGGGGGAAGTGGGGGTGGGGTGCAGGTTGAAGGGAGTACACGGGAGTGGAAGAACCCTCAAAGGTCAAGGGCCAAATCTTCTGGGAGCCTTGTCCGGCATCCGGAAGCTCGGACATCCGGAAGCTCGATGCGCACGGCAGAGACCCCTCCTGGAGAGAGATTACAACACAGTTCTGTGCGGGTGCGCATACACGGCCTTCATGTGGTCAGTGCTGGGGTGGGAACCCAGGCTTGGGGGTCAGATCCACTGGATTTGGGTCTTACATGGAATCATCATGTAATAGCCGAGATTCTGGGCAAGTTACCTGAAGCTCTCCGAGCCTGTTAAACAGAGTAGGTGCAAAACCTTTGCTACCTACTTCATAGGGTGGTTCTGGGAATCAAATGATGCTATGCGGCAGGGCCTCGTAAAGCCCGAAGCTCTCGAATAGATGTGGGCAGATTCTGCCTCTGTTTCTCCTTGTGTGTACTCAGGATGATTCAGGGTCTTGGCACCAATGCCCTGTGCCTTCTGCCCTGTGAAGGGAGGGCCCGGGGCAGTTCTGCAGTCCTCGGTTGGTTCATTTTGTGCCCACAGAGCAGCTGGCCCGGCCCTGTGTCACACTGAGCTCTAGGCTCGGTGAGAGTGGACACTGTACCTTCATCCTGACGTGTGAGGCCGAAAGCAGAGGAGGCTCTGTGACCTACGGCTGGCTACCTCTGGGACCCGGACTGTTGTGTCTCGTGGAGGGTCTGTCCTCAGTGTCTCCTCAAGGCTCGGGGACAGGGCGCTGACCTTCACCTGCGTGGTCAAGAACCCAGTCAGTAACAGCAGCTCCCTCCCCGTCTCAGTGCCGTCCTCGTGTCCAGGTACCCGGAACCTGAGCACGCACCGTGCACCGCGGCTCTGAAGTGGGCAGAGGTGGAGGGCAGGGTCCCCTTCAGGCCCCGGGGAGCACACCCTTGAGAGAGTGGTGTGGGCGGCTGGGGGCAGTGCAATCAGGGGAGGGGGGGAGGCCCACTGGAGCCAGTGTGGAGGCTGGAGGGGTTTGGGCAGGAGGAGCTCGATGGGGCCTGCATGGCCCTGAGTGTGTAGGGGAGACCCTGGCGCTGAAGCTGTGGTTTTCTGTCTGTCTGTAGGGCCAGGAATCCTGGGAGGGGACACGGTGGGGGAGACAGTGACCGGTCTCCTCGGGGACTTGGCCATTCTGCCCCTGGAGGTCCCGGCTGGGCAGGAAGTAGAAAAGGTCACCTGGAGCTCTGGAGAGCTTGTTGCCATTATGCAAGCGGGGCCAGGAGGCCAACGGGTCCTGGCTGCCGGGACTCAGGCACCATACAGCAGACGGTGGAGTGCCCTCCACCGCGGCTACTCTCTTCAGATCAGGCCCTGAGGCTGCAGGACTCTGGCCTCTACAGAGCCTGGATCACCCTGCATAGTCCCCCATCAACATCACCAAGGATTTCACCCTGTGGGTCTACGGTGAGGGAGGGGGTGGAAGGCTCATGTTTGAACTTTGACCTTTCCTCTCTCCCCTGCTTGGCCAGACCAGAGTCTTCTCAGAGCTCGAACTTTCCTTTCTTGCACAGAGAAGCTGCAGGAGCCCAATATCACGGTCAGCTCCCGGATCACGAAGGATGGGGCCTGTTACATCACCCTGATCTGCTCCCTGCGACGGGCCGGAGAGGATGTTCAGTACAGATGGGCACCCCTCGGCCAGGGGCAGTTATGTCCCATGGGGGAACCACTCTCCGTGTCTCCTGGAGACTCGGGGTCAGCGACAGCTATCGCTGCATGGCCAGCAAGCCGGTCAGCCAGAGCTCCAGCTCCATCCCCACCAGGCCCCTCTGCTCAGGTAACCCCTTCCTTATGTGGGCCCCCGCCCTGGCAGCCTTGGTCCAGGAGCTCAGCATCCCCACCTGCCGCCCTCCTTGTTCTGGGGTGGTGGAAGAAAACGAGGGCAGGATCGTCTGCAGCAGGGGGTGTCTCTGGGGGGCAGGAAATGAGGGCTCTGGGGCCATCCTCCCAGGGCCGCGCTGTCCAGCTTCCGACGGTCAGCCCCAGACTTGGTGCCTGGGCTCTCGGCTTACTCTTGGGACTCCCCGAGGGAAAGTGCATCCCTCAGCCCACTCGGTCCTGCAGAGCCCACTGAGGAGGCATCCCAGACGTCCTTGGCCATGTTCTCAGCGAAGCCTGGAGCTGCCGTGACACAGAAATCCCAGGCTGTGCCCCTCCAGCGTCACGGGCGGCCTCTCCCGGGTTCCATAGGCCGTGGCAGGACACTGCCTCAGTCCAGACTCACTGTGTCCCTTTCCTCTTCTCTGCCAACTTCTGAACATCTCTCCTCTCCCTGTCTCTGGTTCCTTACCAACCACTTGCTCTTCGACCCTGTGTGGTTGCTCTGCCCCCAGCAGCCGCATCCTCATTGCTAAGTCCAGGGGCTACTCCTCACTTGAGTTGTCCTCAGCCTGCTCTCCTCGGGGTCCTGGGCTGCTGGGTCCTGGGGCGTCTTCTTTTGTATCACAGTCCTTAGGGGTCCTGCCCAGGCCTTCTGTTGCCCGGGGCAGAAAGCTGGGTGTCATTCAGAACCCTCGTTTTCCACTGCTACCTGCCCAGGTGCTCACACCTCCCGGTTATCCCACTCTCTCCCCTCCAGATCATCCTGCTGATGCAGGGTCAGCATCACGCTGCTAGGGGGTGAGTTCTGAAAGAAAGAAATGCTCGGGTTACTTTTCTGCTTAAAATCTTGTGGTGTCTGCCCACTATCAAGCATATAAATATGCGATCCCCTCTTCATTCATTTAAGCTACTCCTGTTTACCGAGCATTTATTATTATTATTGCTATTTTAATTGAAATATAGTTAACATATAATATTAGTTCCAGGTGTATAACATAGTGATTCAACATTTATATACATCACGAAATGCTCACCACGATATGTGCAGTCACCATCTGTCTCATGCATAGTTATTACAATATCATTGACTGTATTTCCTATGCTGTACTTTTCATCCCCACGGCTTATTTATCTCATTCCTTGAAAGAGCATTTTATAACCTTACAGAGAGAGCGCGTGCCTGTGTGCACGTGGGGGGTGGGAGGAGCAGAGAGAGAGGGAGAGAAAATCTTAAGCAGGCTCCACAATCAGTGTGGAGCCCAGTGTAGGGCTTGATCCCCTGACCCTGAAATCATGACCTGAGCCAAAATGAAGAGTCAGATGCTTAACTGACTGAACCACCCAGGCACCCCTTACAGAGCATTTTTTTAAAGATTTTATTTATTTGTCAGAGAGAGAGAGAGAGCGCACAGGTGGGGGAAAGGGGGAGAGGGAGAAGCAGACTCCCCACTGAGCAGGGAGCCCGATGTGGGGCTTGATCCTGGGATCATGACCTGAGCTCAAGGCAGACGCTTGACCGACTGAGCCACCCAGGTGCCCCCAGAGCATTTTTAAAAGAAGATTTTATCTGTAAGTCATCTCTATGCCCAACGTGGCACTTGAACCCACAACCCTGAGATCAAGAGTTGCATGTTCCACCAACTGAGGCAGCCAGGTGCCCCCAGAGCATTTTTAAGGTGCCTTGTGTTGTTCTAGGCATTGAGGATAGAGTGAAGAAGAGGTCTGGATAAATTGCCACCCCTCAGGGAGCTCAGTCACGATTGTCACAATCTGCAGCTAAGCCTACTAAATGATTAGAGGGGGTACTGAGCATGTTGTATTAGGGCCTTCATCTGTGTCTGTCTTACCCATGGAACGAGACCAAAGCCCATTTTCGTCTTCTCGGCATCTCCACTACACAGCATGGAATAGGCATGAAAATTGTGAATCTGACAGTTATTCCGGGAACAGCCTGTGCTGGGGGTAACAGGGCACAAGGAAACATGGTAATAGGCTGCGGACACTAACGTTCTCCCTGCCCCTCCATGGGGTCCAGAGGGCAGTTCACCTCTACCCCCAGATTCAGTTTCCTTAAGGGGCCTCTAGCCCACTCACTCTTCTGAATTCTCTTCTTGGAAATCCCTTCCCCTGCCTGCCTGTCTTCCCTTTCTTCTCTTCCCCGCCTTTTACCCCAGTTCCTAACCTGTGGTCATTGTTTCATTCAGCCTCCTTCCTACCCTGCTCCTTGAAGAAAGAATTTCTTCTTTTTTTGATCCTGGGAGCTTTGCAGATTGAATAGACTGACTTTGACAAGTGGAGAAGCCAAGAGGAGGAATGTGAGAGGGGTCACCTTGTGGGACACAGAGATGAAGAATTCTGTACCTGGGCACCACCTGCCAACACCTCCTGGTGAGAAAGGGACATCAATCCCTATTAAGGCATAAAACCTATTTTGGCGTGAGCCAAGCTACTCATGCTGTTTGAAAGGTCCAAGTATGGGGGACGATCCTGAAAACAGGAGACTCCGCAGCTGGCTCCTGCTATTCTCTTTCATTTTGTTTATGGCAATCTTTATAATTGTGGGAATATTTCTGGGGTTTCATGATAAAGTGACTACTCATCTTAGTTACGCCTATCTAAGCAATCATAATGAAACTAATTCCACGAAGAATTAGTTTCTATAGAACAAAATAACAAGACGGTCATGCTCTGTCTAGCACCTTTCTCTTTGCGTACTGCTTTTTAGTTTTGGCGAAAGCCAATAAGCGGAAATCAATAAAGGTCATGTTAATCATTACAAAGGAAAAATGAAAGAAGGCTATGGCTGTGATCCAAAAAATGATCTAAGATTATCTCAATCAATTGTAAAAAAAACATAATCGCATGTTACGAAAGTAGGGAAAAACAAAAATATCCTAACATATAAATAAAGTTCCTCCGAGGCTGTCAGGAGGAGATGCTTGCAACCTGATCCTGAGTCTGTGTCTCCTCATTCGCCCACGCCGTCCTTTCCTACGAGAGACCCACCCCGGCTGGAGCTGGACTCCGGCACTATTTCATTTGCAAACAGTTCAAAATCACCAAGAAACTGCTACATACCTTCTGTTTAAAATAACCTGTTTATGTTTTATTTAATCATGTTTTAAAGTGTTCAGAAAGAAAAGAGGGCTTATTCATATAAGAAAAGTTGCACATTTGTGGGGCGCCTGGGTGGCTCAGTTGGTTAAGTGTCTACCTTCAGCTCAGGTCATGATCCCCGAGCCCTGCTCTGCGGGGAGCCTGCTTCTCCCTCTCCCTCTGCCTGCCACTCCCCCTGCTTATGCTCTCTCTCTCTGTTAAATAAATAAAATCTTAAAAAAAAAAAAAAAGTGGCACGTTTGAAACATAAGAAGGTTTGTGAGGTAATTAAGTGTTATGAACATATGTATTCATCTTCTGTTAACATTGAAGTACATGGGCTAAGAGAGCCCAGATTGAACTTAAATTTCTTCTCCTTGGAGCAGCCTTTTGACCACCTTATTTATGCAAATCTTTCCTCTTATTCATAATCATTTTACCCAAGTCAATTTTGTCAAATTATCACAATTTGTAAATACATATTTATTTGTTGGATTTTTTTTTTTTTTTTTTTGCTTACCTTCTGTCTCCCCCACAAGATATTTAGCTCCATGAGGACAAGAGCTCTATCTGTTTAGTTTACAACATAAATTCAGATGGCAATAGAGTGCTTGGCTTATAGTAGATATTTCAATATTTTTTGAATGCGTGAATAACTAATGGATGGGAGTTGAGAACATTTTTTCTTAAAGATCCAAGAACTATCAGATTTCATAATAATTTGGGATCTATACCATTTTGTGTGTGTGTGTGTGTGGGGGGGTGGTTTCTTTCTGCTTTTGATAGAGGAGGAAGGAAATGGAATTCTTATCTTGAAATTTCTGTTGTCAGGCCATCCCTCAGGCAGCCACTTTGGCATTTCGATTATGCTGAGCTCAAAACAGTCAAGGCCCAAAAGACTCAGGGAGGAAGAAGCTTTGACAAGCCCCAGCCCCAAGAATTTAGACAGAGGACCAGCTCCAGGAAGACAAGCATAGATAACTATACTATAATATGAACTAGAAGTGGCAGACAGGGAGGAACTTAGCAAATTCTGTTAAAATTCCTCTCTATGTCCCATTTTTCTGTATGGCCCAGCAAACACTTATTTTTACCATTTACTCTTTTTCATCTTCCTGGGAATTGACTTCCTTCCCTTTGAAGTCCTAGGCCCCTATCCCCTTCTCCTTATTTCAAGATGACATATATACCCCATTTTGCCAGACTGTCTTTGGAATTTCCATGAATGTGGATTTAATTTGTACAAAATTAAATCTGATTTTCTCCTGTTAATCTGTCTTATGTCAATTTGATTCTTAGTCCGGCTAGAAAGATCTTGAAGAGCAGAGGAAATTCTTCTTCCCAACATCTTCTAAGTAGTTTGCTTGCATCTAAGTAGTTTGCTTGACCCTCTGTAATGGGTTTCTCCTGCTGCAGTCACTGAAATTTTAAAAGCACAACTCCTCTGGTCCAGACAACTGACTTCCTTTCTTTTTTTTTTTTTTTTTTTAAGATTTTATTTATTTATTTGAGAGAGAGAATGAGAGAGAGAGAGCATGAGAGGGGGAGGGTCAGAGGGAGAAGCAGACTCCCTGCCGAGCAGGGAGCCCGATGCGGGACTCGATCCCGGGACTCCAGGATCATGACCTGAGCCGAAGGCAGTCGCTTAACCAACTGAGCCACCCAGGCGCCCTGACTTCCTTTCTTTCAGGTCTCACCATGTCCAGAGTCTTCGTACAGGCCCTGCCCTCCGATTAAGCTCTCCTTTCCTGTAAGGAGCTCCTACTCACCTGTAGATCTCTGCTCAATCATCACTGTGTGGGAGAAGCCTTCCCTGATATGGGCAACAGCCCCCATTATAGGTTACCCTTACACCATGTGTCTTTTTTTTTTTTTTTTTAAACAAGTCATCGCTGCTGCAGTGGTATTTGGAGAATAATTTGATTGTTGGCCTCTAAAAAGGAAACTCTTTTCTCTCTCTACTGCGCCAACTAAAGGAAGACTTCTCTGTTCTTTTCTACTCAAAGCGAACTTATCTGACACTAAATGTGTGACTTTCCCCCCACACACCAACCAATTCCCCAACACCAGCTAGGTGTCCTACAATTCAATGAAAATTTGACCCTATTTACTTAGAGTTAGTGCCAGATCTCACAAGTGAAGGGCTCAGTTCCCAAAGACTGCTCCCACCTCAGAGGCCTATTGTAAGTCTGGGCCTGCCATACTTCTGACCAACCCAGTATAGTCTAAGGACTCCACAACTGTCTCCTGGGGGTCAATAATTTGCTAAAATGCCTCACAGAACTACGGAAAAACAGTTTACCTACTACATTACTGGTTTATTATAAAAGGAAACATCTCAGGAATAGTCAAATGGAAGAAATGGACAGGGGAATGTATATAGGAAGGGGTGTGGAACTTCTTTTTTTTTTCTTCACATTTTAAACTTTTTATTTGTATATTAAAAAATTGTGCATTCCAGTAATTAAAATCATACAAAGAAAAAAATGGCACTCTGATTAAACTGCATCATACAGCCTGCCAGATACCTTGGACCAACTTAGTTTTTACTGGTCGTCCCACCCAGCTTCTTCCTTCACCAGCATACAAGTTATTTTCCTTCCCTGCCAGCCAAACAGGCAGATGGAAAGGAGGCTTGGCGTTCCTGGTCAGTAGTTCAGATTCTTTGATGTGAAAAGGGGCAGCACAGTCATTTAAACTTGATCCAACCTCTTTGCATCTTATAAAGTTAAACAGCTAAAAGAAGTAAAAGAAGGAAGTGCTTGTGGAACGTACAGCGCATATTGGAGGCACGCGCCTCATTACGATTCGCCTGCTTGCTTCTCCTGTTCAATCGTTTCTTTTGAAGGCAGTGGATTTTTCTCTTGTGTTTCTGTCTTCTTCAATTTCGACTTATCGAATTTCTCAATCTCAGCCATACTGGGTTTGTCAGACATGGTTGCAGAGGAAGCGGAGCGAGGTGCGTGTGCAAGTGAAGTCCGGTCTGCTCAGTGGCCGCTGCCGAATCGGGTGTGGAACTTCTATGCCCTCTCTATGTGTACCACCCTCCTAGCACCTTCATGTGCTCACCAGTCTGGAAGCTCTCTGACCCCTCTGGTTGGGGTCTTTTTATGGAGGTATCATTATGTGGGCATGATTGGTTCATCATTGGACATTGGTGACAGAACTTTATCTCCAGCCTCTCTCCCATCCCTGGATGTTGGGCGTAAGAGGTAGGGAATTTGGGGAAAATAGGGCTGAAGTTCCAACCCTCTAATCATTTTGTTGGTTCTCCTGGCAACCAGCTCACCTGTCACCTCATTAGCATACAAAAAGATACTTATCTCTTTGAAGATGCCAGGGATTTTAGGAGATGTGTGGAAGGAAAATTGGAGGAAAACCAAATCATATTTATTATTATCTCTCAATATCACAGCCTCTGTCATTAGAATTAAGCACCCCAAGGACAGAGACTTCTGGTCACTGCTCTGTTTTCTGTGTTCAGCACAGTGTCTGGTACTTAGTGGTGCTCAATAAATCTTGCTGAATGAGTAAGTAATGAATGCGTGCATGGTTGAGTGAATATCTGCCTGACATGGTACAGACACCTTCTTTTCTCCCTCACCAAGGATTCTGTATTTATGAGCTATATTAGCAGCTCATAAACCCCAAACCACACAGCTTTGGGTGCTGCATTTGATGAATTTTGACGTGAAATGTGGTTTCCTGCCCTAACAAACTCGTGGTTTCCTTTACGTGCTGGTTGAGCTCATGAGGTGAAGCCTTTTTCTGCACATGGATTTGGGAAAGTTCTTACTGAGAGTCCAGACTCCAGATCTGTTGGGGTACTCCTGGGCTTGATTTTGTCACTGGTTTAAAGAGGGAAGGGGAGCTAATTCTAATTATTTCACCATTTGGACTGGCTTAAAGGAGAGGGGGTGGGGCACAGATTCATTCTAAACCCTGGCAATCATTAGTCTCCCCTCCCAATCTTTGTCTGCTCTGAAGCTCCCCCAACCTCAAACCACCCACTCTGAGGCAGACTAATCTTTTCCTCTGATCATCACATTCTAGGGCCTTCTCTCTTCTTCTCACCTCATTCCCACTTGGAGGAGGCACTTTCCGTCCTCCCCCATTGCACACCTCCCACCCCCAAGATGGGGGGTCTCAGAATTTCCCCTGAACTCCTCACACCTCTTTATACTCACCGAACACTTATTTAAAATTTCTTCCACTCCATTGTGTAATACATCCTTTCTCATTAAAGAACTTTTGGAAAATTAAGACAAGCAGAAGAAAACCAAGCCACTTAAGATATCACCTGCCCCACAAAACCCAGCATTAATATTTTGATTTTTTTTCTTCTAAGTTTTTCCTTGCATTGGTGTTTTTAAAACGTAGTTGTAATCATACAGCACATTAAATTTCACTTTCTACTTTGCTTCACTTGTGCTATTGTAGAGGAGGGAAAATAATCTTCCCTATACCTTTCTAGATTCTGTGGCTGAGACCCTCCACCTCCCGTAACAAAAGATTAACAAGAGAAAAAAAAAAAAAAACAAAACCCAGAAGTTTAATAACATGTATACCTCCTGTATACGTGGGAGATACCCTGGAAACTGAGTAAAACTCCCCCAAATGGCCCAAGCCACCGTCTTAAAGCTATTTAAGCCACCATCTTCAGCTAAAGGCAAGAGAAAGATGTTTTGAGGGGGAAGCTTCTTATGGGAAGTTATCAGGAAAAGTAGAGTAAAGGTGTAGTTGTCATGTAGATTTAAGTTGGTGCCTCCTCCACTGATAAGATTCTTCTGTAATTCGGAGTCATCCTTCTCTTTCTGGTATAGGAGGGAGACACCTGTGCATATGGAGATTTCCTTTGTAAATGTAATTGTCCCTTACAAAAGGGACAAAGGATCTTCTCCTGCATCTGTTGTTTCTTTAAAATAATCAACTGAACAATCTTTATGCTTAAGAGGCATATTTTGGGGTGGCACAGTCAACTACCCTTCAAAGTCATTACATTTTCTAGCTTTATAACCCATAATTTCTAACGTCTGTGTTCACTTCACCTTCCCCTGTGAAAGGTTAGAGTCTTAGGTAGTTTCCAGAATATCACTATAACAAATGGCAAAGTAATGCATATTTTTGTATGTAAATCTAATGGTATCTTTTTAAGACAATATGATTCTTAATCCCATTCTTGCCCAGGAAGCATTGTTTTTAAGTTCTTTCAACATGGAGGAAAATAAATTCCCATTTCTCCCACTCTTCCTGCCCCCTTTGCTATGAATCAGTGTTGAGATAAATTTCTAGGTCCAAGATGGACCACTTCTGTCCAAGGTGCCATGTAAGCAAACCGAAACTTGGATGACTTTTGTGTCCCTGCAAATGCTCTGTTTGATCAGAAACCCAGTGGTATTTCCAGTCAACTAATCTCCAAATGCCAAGCCAACTTGGGACCTTTTCACTCCAAATGAGTCTGATTTTGTGGCTCTAGTCATTCAGATATTTTCTATTTTTCTCTTCCTCATTCTTTATTCTTTATATTATAAAGTCTCCCAGCCTTCTGCCCCATTTTGCACATCTCCAAATGGAGACTGCTCACTTCACTAAGTGTTTAATAAAATTTGTTTGTATTACCTACTTTTTGTTAACTTTTTGTTTTTTAACACCATTGAAGGGCAGCAGAATATACCACCCCAAAATACATCACCCACACTTTGGCATGTGGATTATTTTGAACTGAAGTCAATCAAGACCCAGCAGACTCAGAAAAAGCTTTTTGCCTCTCCATTAATTACCTAATAAAATTTAGAAAGGAGGCCTGTACCAGAAAGAGAGCCACTACCAGAGGTAATGTTTTCATCTGAGAGATTATCCGCATGGCAGGGCAAACACTGTATACAAAACATTTGCTCTTCTCATCCTCCTGTGAATCGCCTTCCTCCCCTTTGAAACCTCAGACCCCTACCCCTACCCCTTTCCTTAGCTCAGGATGGTATAATTATAGGCCTCAGTTGCTTGACTGGTTTTTTTCTTTTTTTTAAAGATTTTATTTATTTGACAGAGAGAGACACAGTGAGAGAGGGAGCACAAGCAGGGAGAGTGGGAGAGGGAGAAGCAGGCTTCCCTCGCGGAGCAGGGAGCCCGATGTGGGGCTCCATCCCAGGACCCTGGGATCGTGACCTGAGCCGAAGGCAGACACTTAACGACTGAGCCACTCAGGCGCCCCTGCTTGACTGGTTTTGAGTCTCATATTTTTTATGGGGCTCTCATACATATGAAATCAAATTTTTTCACCTGTTAATCTGTCTTTTGTCAATCTAATTATTATACCAGCCAAAGAACCTAGAAAGGAAGAAGGGACAATTTCTCCTCCCTTACACCAAACACCTCTCTTTTAAGGGCTGATTCTTCATTTTAATGCTTCTGTATTTTATGCTAAGTTGACTTGTGGGAAGTTAACCATTTTTTCTTCTGTATTATTCCCTTCCTTAAGCATCATGAGCCATATATGAAACTTCTACTACATATCATGCACTTACACTTGTTTCATATAATCCCACATTGCAAGCCCTATAGGAGTTTTAGAAATAAGAAAACAGAGGCTCACAGAACCCAAGTCTTTGGCAAAGGTCACTCTGTTAGTAAGGGCTTTTGACTCCAGGCCTGCTTGTCTCCAAAACTATGTCCTTTCCTCCATGATACACTTGGAAAGAGGGGGATCCACCCATCTCAAGCTTTGAGCTCCCATCTTCCTCATCCTCTGTGGTGGATGATGGGTGGTAGAGTGGGCATTGCTTTTCTTTTCCTAGCTTCGGTCACATACTGAAGTTTCTCTTTGCCTCAATTTCAACATTTGTAGAATGGACATAAGTACCCCAGACTAGCTTGCCTCATGGGAGTCATGTGAGGCATGTAAAGTATGGGGCTCTCATACATATGAAATCAAATTTTTTCATTTGTTAATCTGTCTTTTTGTCAATCTAATTATTTTATTTTTTTCTTTTAAAGATTTTATTTATTTATTTGACACAGAGAGAAAGACAGCAAGAGAGGGAACACAAGCAGGGGGAGTGGGAGAGGGAGAAGCAGGCTTCCCGTGAAGCAGGGAGCCCGATGCGGGGCTCGATCCCAGGACCCTGGGATCATTACCTGAGCCGAAGGCAGATGCTTAACAACTGAGCCACCCAGGCACCCTGTCAATCTAATTATTATACCAGCCAAAGAACCTAGAAAGGAAGAAGGGACAATTTCTCCTCCCCTACACCAGCCACCTCTCTTTTAAGGGCTGATTCTTCATTTTTTATGTAATGAAAAACTTTACTTTACTTTGCATGAAAGCAACCAGCTCCTTGCAAGAGGTTGTGAGATGTGGATAGCAGTGGGAGAAGGGTGTCTTAGAAAACTCACCCATTTTTGGGACGTTCACCTTACTCAGGAAATCTCCACCCTCCTAACCAATTGTGCCCTGTTTCCATGTTGCCCCTTCTAATGCTTTGTAAAACTTGGTCTTGCCCGAAACCCTTTGAGAAGACTATTCCACTGCTTCTGAGTCACTGCACTCCCCCAATCCATGGGTTACTTTCTTTTGAATAAAGGACTTCAAACAAAACTGTTTTAGCTTTGTCATTTGACAGTTTACACCCCTCAGATCTGGGGCATCAGATCCCTTCCCAATATCTTCATTCAAGATGTGTCCAGAAACATATCAAAAGCAACCATCCTCCAGCCCATGTTTTTCATTTCATTAAAAAGGTAAACTCTAAAAAGGGAGGCAGGCATTATGTCTATTTTATTTGCCAGACTGACCTGGCAGAGATCCTCAATAAATATTAGTTGAATGAATCCTGCGACTTTAAATATTTACACATGATCACCCCTAATTCCAAGTCTTTTATAATAGATTCTAAATGTGTCTTCAGGTTCAGTTCTCCATTGAAATGGGCTTCTGAACAGGCCCTATGGCCCTGGCTTCTCACTTGCAGCACAGAGTGTAAATGAAGCTGAGGCCATGGTTCTTGTCTTCAGGTCAGGCACACTTTGGAGTATCCATCCAGCCAAACCCAGTCTTCTGCCTGGCTTCTCTGTCCTTATGCCCTTTGGCTCCCAAGTCCTATGGCTCCACACCTGACTCTGGTTATTGGGAATTTGTGGTCAGATCTGCTGCTAATGCTCACAGAAGTCATTCATGAGGAACCAATTTCATGAGAGCAGAGAGCACACCTGAGCAAAATCAGTGTAAGCTCAGCACAGTGCCAGGCACATAGGTAATGAGTTGGTTAATGAATCCATTTCTGGCTGCTACATCTGCTTTTTCTGGAAATATCTGCCGTTCCTATGTTCTCACTCTTTTGGCCACCAGACTCTCCGTCTAGTCTTGATCTCCAAACTCTGGAATGGGAGTTGTCATTCATATGATGGACAGTACATTTACATTTCAATAGAGATACGTCTAAGCCTCTTGCTTGGGGCTGGCTGATAAATTCACAATAATATTTCCAGGAAGGGATAGTTACACATTTGGGGTTTGAGGAGATTTCTCAGGAGAGGATGGAATTAGGAACTCAAATCTGAAGGAGCATAGAAGATAGTTATTCTGGAAGGAAGTCAGTGTTCTTTATTCTTCCTCAATATTTCTGGTCAATTCAGTGATTTTTTAAAAATTTTCTTTGAGACGAGGCAGAAGGGATGCACTGCTGTTTAGATGACATTCTCATAGGCAAATAACCTTGGTGTGTCTGATGATGTGGGTGGAGAGTGGGGTTTCTCCATCTGTTAGGCAGATACAAAGATGCAGATTGTTGGAGGTGGGAAGGTGCTGGATCCCACCAGGAGACCCCACCATCCCAGACACCCTTCCTTGCCAAGGTCACCCAACCCAAACCTCTCGCTATAGAGAAACTATTACTAAAGGTTAAACCACATATACTTTGCTGAATGCTTAATGAACTGAACTTTACTTCCAATAATCCTATTACTTTCCTACTACTATGCAAACTGTTTTGCTCATTCTCATCTTTTCTAACCTGGCTGGGAGGGGAGATAAGAAGGTCGCACTGCTTCTGCCAGGTGTGAAACATGAAGGAATAAGCTTTAAAGCTTAGCACGTTAGTAGTTTGACTGGGGAGAGGGTGCAAACCATATGTAACATAGCTAGACCAAAGAAAAGTAACAGAAATCTCTCCTGCCTCCAGCTTACTGGTGGCTCAGAAGCAAGCTGGAGTTGTCTCCCCAGCAATCCCTCCCCTCTGAGGCACAGCCCAAGCCATGGACTTTTCTCCATCCAAATCCTCAGGATCCTACTGATTTTCTTGATCATCCCTACCTAGAACCTCTCTCCCTCTCTATTTGTTCCATATTACTCCATTCAACTCCTAAAACATAATTCTCATTTATTCCATATATTCTTGTGTAACCCTAAGCAAAGGGAATGGGGATGTACTGGGAAAATTTTTAATATCAGAGAATACAAGAACACTGGGGCCCAAGACATTTTCAGCTAAGCTTGAACCAGGAAAAAGAATGAGACAAGTAAGGTGAATCTCAGCTCTAAAGCTTCTTACCTTTTGAGGTATTTGCACAGAGGAATAAAGTGTATTTACTGGATTTTCCTCTGGAATAATGTTCTATTAAAAAGAGAAAAAAAATCATAGGGTCACCTAGACAAGCCCAAAGAGACACCCAGAATCCAGAAGGGAAAACAGAGGTAGGAGGAAGGGCAAGAAGGAAGAGAGGTTCTGGACCAGGAATGGGGAAGAGGGAGGAGCTCTTGTTGGTGAGTGCAAGAAGCAATTGCCTGATTTTTAAACTGTGTTGTGTTTAAATAAATTTAAAAATGTGTAAGATATAGAAGTCCCATGAGCTAGGAGCAGCCTAAGGTGATTGAAGGATAATTTGAAGTAATGTTGCTAATGTTGCAAGTAAACTTTTCTATTAGCTTAAAGGGCCGTTGGAGCAAATATATGAGGATGACCGATGGGTCAAAACAATAAAACTACAATGACAGCAATAGCAAAAACAACTTCCAGGCTGGAGAAAAGTATCCTGGGTCAGTGAAGTTTCTTCCTGAACACCCAGGACAGTCCTGTGGTCTCCTGGGAGTGTGTCTTGAGCAGAGAAGAAGGAGGATGGTGATAAAGCAATCGGTTTTGACATAAGCCAGGCTGTGTGGAGCCCAGAGCAGTCTCTTCTGTGAAGCAGAAAGGAGCTCTCAGGACACTAACAGCTTCAAAAGAAAGTGTAACGTCTCCTCTCAGGAAAGTTGTAGGTAAACACAGGAAGATGCAACCTGAAACACCAAGGGCTGCACTGAAGCTGGCATTCTGAGGCCCCAAAGTGCTTTTATTTCTTCACTAAATGGGCCAATGGGGAAAAGTGCTCTATGGCCTCTAAGGAACTAGCCCAGGTGGGACTACAGTGATTCCTGGCGGCCTTTCAAAGTTGTCTATCTAGGTCATGTCTCCAAATTGTCTTATTATTTCAGTTTCTTTAAACTTTATTCTTATCATCTTCTTTTCAAAGAGTTTCCTTTGAATTGACAATGTGTTTGTTTACCTCAGCTTGGTGACCCACGCCTAGAAAGCCTTGAGTGTGGGCCTAGAGCCTTCTGGAAGTGTGGGCCCCTGAGCCTTCTGATGGAAAAGGCATCTCTATAGCCAGTGTTCTGACACCGTAACTCAAACATCAGGCCAAAGTCACACTTCCCTACCTGCTGTGCTTTGCAAAAGGAATTTGGCCTGTTGAGTGGCCCTTGTGAGCTGTGAAGGGAAGAGAGGATTCCACAGGTCACAGAGTGAGCATTACTGGCCGGGTCAGAACCAGGGGCTCAGAACAAGAGGTCACTGACTCCTGCATGAGAAAGTATTCATAAGGACTTAAGGAGACACAGGTGTGTTGAGTTTCAAGGGCTATACATCCTCATATTCCATGTTGCCCAAGTCCACAGAGAAATCTCAACTAAAGTAAGGAGGGCCTTAGAGAGGAAGATCAGGTCCCAGAAAAGATGGGAAAGGACTCACATTAACGTAGGTGATTGTGTCATACACTGGAGTCTCTCCAGAAGAGGGGTAGGAGTTAAGAACTTCCTGATGAGTATCTTTTCCCTTCTTCTCTTCAATGGGCTCTGAAACCAAGGTGGGAGAGAATCAGAGCTGACCCTCTTTGATTCACCACCCCCACCAGCCTACCCCCTGGAAGACCCACTTAGCGTGACCATGCTGGTTTCCCTACAACTGATCACCATGCTGGTTTCTGGGACATGGGACTTTCCGTGCTACACCCAGGGAAATCCCATAATGAACTGTTTACCCTGGTTTCTTCACTTCCCAATTTGTGGACCAAGGCAGCCAAAGGGGAAGCAGAGAAAGTCAGAGACACTTTCAGAGTGCTTTCAAGAGGGAGGAAAGATCTTAACACCTACAATTTATACACAACTGATGCTTAGGTCCCTCCCCAACACTCCACATGGACAGTATCGGGGAAGCTGAGAAGAAAAAATCAGTAGGAGGGTTTAGGGATGCAGAGCATGGGGTTTGGCATGGAGAGACAGAGGTAGCCTTCTCCAGGAAGAGTGTGTCTAGACTGAGGTGGGGAGTAAAGAGAGGTCTCTGGAGTTGATCCAATGAGGAGGACTGGGTATGGTTTGGGGTCTCTAACCAGGGATAGGGATTGGAAGGGCTGACTGGAGTGTGTTGGTGTATGGGACCTCAGAGTTGGAAGCCATCGCCTCCCAGGTCTGAGGAACAGAGTCAGCAGTATAAGGCTTGTGTCAGTAGGAGGACCACACCAGTAAGTCCCTCTTGGGGGAAAGAGAGGGGTGAGCACTGGAGAGGGAACTAGGAGGACTTTGGACTTAGAAGATAAGTTATGGACTCAAGCACTCTCTTACTCCAGAATTAAGGAGTGCAAGATGATTGTGTTCTCCTTGAGTACACAGAATATGGCCTCTTCATTTCTGTATCCTTAGTGCCTAGTACCAATTCCAGCACACAGTTCAACATATGTTTGTTGAAGAAATGAGGGAGCAAATGCATGAATGAGGCTGAAGGCAAAAATAGTGCATGCTCTACCTTTTTTTCTTTCTCTTCGCATAATTAGAATAACTGGCACCAGGGCAAAGACACTGAACAGGAAGAGCACCCCCAGGACATACAGGACCATGGAGGATTCTGAGTCATCAGCAGCACCTTTAATGAGAGAATGGGTAGAGGCACAGGGAAGGGAGAAGAGTCAGCTAGGGAAAATGACCCAACTTGTGGAGCAACTGCCACCTTCCTCCCAGTCTGGTGACTTCCCAGGGGCCTCCAGTCTTCATGGGCTGTTCCCATGGGGACCAGGAGCTGAAGAAGGTATAGGTCCTGAGACAGAGGCTCCTGGAGAGAGAGGAGAGACCGTTACCTTCACAGAGCTTCCAGGCAAAGATGGGGTTTGAAGAATTGCTGCTGATGGGGTTCCTGGCCACACAGATGAAGGTCATGCCCTTTTTTCCCAGCCTCCAGGATATAGAGAGAATGGGGCCATTATGGGACTCATTGGCTGTCTGCCCCAGGGACTCCCAACTGTAGGTCACATCCTCTCCTCCCTGGTCCATGAAGCATGTCAAATTAGTCACACAGGTGCCATTCTCATTGTTCTGCAGACCCATGATAACTTTGGGCTTTGACAGGTGCTCTGCAAAAGAGAAACGGACAACCAAGGGTGGAAACTATGCCTTTTCTGAATTATTCTTGTAAAGCTTGGACCTGATTCTCTGGGGTGCTACAGAGTGGAGAGGAAGAAGCAATTCATAGCAGAATTCTCATTCTTTTTTTTTTTTTTTAAGATTTTATTTATTTATTTGAGAGAGAGAGAGAGAGAGAGAGAGAGAGAGCACATGAGAGGGGGAGGGTCAGAGGGAGAAGCAGACTCCCTGCCGAGCAGGGAGCCCGATGCGGGACTCGATCCCAGGACTCTAGGATCATGACCTGAGCCGAAGGCAGTCGCTTAACCAACTGAGCCACCCAGGCGCCCCAGAATTCTCATTCTTATCTGGGAAAGAGAACTGTCTAGGTCGGCTTTCCTAGTTATATAAAAACAACAGTAACAATAGAAATAATAATAATAATTCAACAAGAATGCAGCTGCCATTTTTGAAGCAAAGCTATATGGCCAGCCTTGTGCTAGATGCATTTTAGATGTGAGCTAATTTTATCTTTTTTAGAGGCTCCCTATTCCTCTGTCTTCAGGCTTCCTTGAAGAGACTTTCACTTTACTCTCCAGGAGAGAATAGTATGGGAATACTATTTCTGGCCCTCCTCTCTTTCTCGTGCTCATTGTTCTCCCTGAGAGGATGAGCAATCGGTTCATTGATGAGATGGAAAGAGTCTGACATCCAACATCATTTCTTTATTACCTCTCTCTATTTTGAGCTGTTAAGATTGCTGTCTAAATGTGGTTTGCCCTTCTTTCCCACCCCCAGCTAGTTTGACTGCATACCCTCTGTTCCTTTCAACTATGTCTATATGGAGGACACACCTGGATCAAGGTACATGGCCTAACTCTTAAGGGCAAACCTGGAGGCCCATCTCTGGTTGTCCCTGATGCTACAGCTCAGTGAGTAAGGCAGCTATTCTTGTAATTGGTTGAGTAATTGTTTTGTAAGTTCATCTTCCCTGAATGGGCTCCAAGGTCTAGACTTTGGGGGAAAATATTTCTCCTATCTAGCTTCACCAGAAAAAATAAAGCTGATATTTTTATCTTCCTTTTGATTCTTGTGTGGATTTTTCAATTGGTTGGAATCTGTAGGGAAAGAGGTATAATTGATGTTTATACACAATAATCTTTCTAAGATAGGTATCACCTTCCTCCCCATTACAGATATGGAAATGAAATTTCACGGAGCTTAAGTAACCTGGCTAAGGCCATGCAGTTAGTAGGTAGAGAAGCCAGCATTTGACTTGTGTGATCACTGCTTCCCCTATCACCCGTCCTCTACACTACACTGCCTCTTGCAGAATCTTTGAGTAGGAAGGGGCCTGAGGGGTGAGCTA
Source organism: Phoca vitulina (assembly GCF_004348235.1). Taxonomy (NCBI): domain Eukaryota; kingdom Metazoa; phylum Chordata; class Mammalia; order Carnivora; family Phocidae; genus Phoca; species Phoca vitulina. The sequence goes on from NW_022589800.1 coordinate 480,125, forward strand.
CATTTACTTCATCCATGCAGGAGTTCCCTCTTCCACATTCTTGCCAAATGTTTATCCAACCTTTGCTTGAACATCTCCAATATCAGAGAGTTTACCACTTTATGAAGGCAGTCATCCACCTTTGGAACTAATTCTGCTCACCATAGACACGCAGCCCATACCGCTGGATGAAGGGGTCTTTGAGGGAAGAACTGTATATCACCACGCGGTAATCACCCGAGTCACTCTTATCCAGTTTGCTGAGCTTCAGGGAATAGTTTCCATGTAGGAAGTCCAGCCTTTCCTTGTTATGACTCTGGGTCACTATGACATTGGCTTGTTTGTCTGGTGTTTTTGGCTGTATGGTGATGAGAGGGGTTGTGTTGAAGATCCAGACAAGGCTATCAATCTGAATTCCTGGGAGCTTCAGAGGGAAAGTCACAGACCCACCAAGGTCACCAACCAGTTTTTTCAGAGCTCCAGAGGTTGCTGGCCCTGCAGACACAGAGAACCATAAAATAAACCTAAGTCCCTGCCCTTGCCACCAATTACTCACCTGTTTTGGGTCCTGGGAAGGTCCCAAGAAACCCTCTGGGGCCAACCCAACCAGCCCCTGGGAAGCCCTTTGAAACCTCACTCACACAAAGGCATTGAGGTCAGAATGCTTTGCCTGAAAGGAGGGACTGCAGGTGAACCCACCCCTTCCCAGAGACCTCAGGCTGGAAAGACCATTCTCTGAGGTAGGTCATGAGGCCCAGCTCCATCTTGGACAAGTTCCTGTTAGGGGACAAGTGGGGAGGTTACTGTCCAATCCTCCCTTTGGACTCCCAGATTGCTCCTGGAGAGCTGACTTTGATGCAGATGCAGAAGCAGCAGCTTGCCTGGCATAGGGGCAGTGGTTCTCAAGCAGAGATCGGGACACTGGGAAGGGAGCTCTAAGTTCTTAATGATAACAATAGCTGGGAAGCTGCGGGTGTTTCATCTTCTGTTTTATGATAGTTCTGTTTTATGATAGATTAGAGTGCGAAATCATCCCCGAGTGAGGTTCTCATTCACTTTAATTTCAGTGTCCTTCCTTGAGTGGAAAGGCCAAAGAGCACTGGACGCCCTACAGTATGCCTAGACTGACTCATGATGCTCACCCCCAACTACTAGGAGTTGTAGTGGGGGTTCACTTCCCCAAGAAGTTTTTGTTTCACCACAATCTTAGTTCACCTCAAAAAGTATGACTTATAAACAACCGCCACTGGTTATGTGGTTCCAGGTGGAAAACAGCTGTGGCTGTGGAAAAAGCTTCCAGAAGTGGCCCACGGAGCATTTCCAGTAAACAAGTGTGGGGAATGAGTCTTCTACCTGTTAAGATCTGAGGGACAGACTCGAGATAGCACAGAGCAGAAAGGAAATTTAGAAGTACACAGTCAGTAAGAGGCAGAGCCCCCATCAGTACCCACGGGATCAAGGCCCCATCCATCGTCGCTTACAAATGAGAAAAACAAACAACAGAGATTGAGAGAAAGTATTCAAGGGATCACAAATAGTGGCAAAACTAAAACCAGAACCCAAGTCTTCTTAAAGGTGTTCTCCATGCAAGTACAAAACCCAGTTATTTTCCCTTCTACCTCTTAACATAATGCATCATGCTGAGATGTCTAAGAGAAGTTTTATTAATTCCATCATGGAAAGCACAAAAAAGAAGAAACAAGGAAAATCTTTTTAAGTCATTTCTACACCCAATGTAGGGCTCAAACTCACAACCCTAAGATCAAGAATCACACACTCCCCTGAGAGAGCCAGCCAGGTGCCCCAGGAAAATCTTTTTAAAATCTAACAAAGCAACAAGCTATAGGCTCCTGACAGTTGTATTATAATGAGGCAGCTGCTGGGCTGCACTATGACTTATGTAGGCTGTATTCACTTTTGCCTTAGTTGGTCCTTCATCCGTAAAAAAATATTAAAAATTATATTTTATGACTGCATTGGTATAAAAATGAATGTAATGCCAGCTGCATTCATTATTACATATTAATTATTATTATTATATTTATTTTTCTTCTGATTCTGAAAGAAATTCAAACTATTGTGGGCCCTGGACATTGTGCCTAATTGGCTCTGTGCGATTGACCAAGCATCCAGGTTCTACTTCATGTCAAAGCTTGATCTGTTACCATATTTTTTTTTAATTGAAATATAGTTGACATACAATAATTATATTAGTTTTAGGTGTACAACATAGTAATTCAACAATTCTATACATTATGCAGTGTTCACCATGATAAGTGTAGCCACCATACTAAGTTATTACAACGTTATTGACTCTATTCCCTGTGCTGTACTTTTCATCTCTGTGACTTATTTATCTTATAGCTGGAGGTTTGTACCTCTTCATCTTCTTCACCTATTTCACTCATCCCCTCACCCCTTCTTCTGTCTGGCAACCACCAGTTTGTTTTCTGTATTTATGAGTCTGTTTCTCTTTTTGTTTCTTTGTTTTAGACTCCACATATGAGTAAAATCATATGGTATTTGTCTTTCTCTGCCTGACTTATTTCACTTAGCATAATACCCCCTGGGTCCATCCATGTTGTTGGAAATGACAAGATTTCATTCCTTGTGATGGCTGAGTAATATTCCATTGTGTATATATACCACATCTTCTTTATCCCTTCACCTATTGAGAGACATGTGGGCTGCTTCCATATATTGGCTATTATAAATGATGCTGCAATAAACACAGGGGTGCATATATCTTTTTGAATTACTGTCTTTATTTTCTTTGGGTAAATACCCAGTGGCAGAAATACTGGATCATAGGGTATTTCTATTTTTAACTTTTTGAGAAAACTGCGTACTGTTTTCTACAGTGGCTACACCAATTTACATTCCCACCAACAGCGTGCTAGGATTGCCTTTTCTCTGTACCCTTGCCAACACTTGTTATAGTCTTTTTGATACTAACCATTCTGACTGGTATGAGCTGGTATCTCATTGTGGTTGATTTGCATTTCCCTGATAATGAGTGATGTTGAGCATCTTTTCATGTGTTTGTTGGTCATCTGTATGTCTTCTTCGGAAAAGTGTCTATTCTGGTTCTCTGTCCATTTTTAATTGGATTATTTGGGTTTTTTGGTGTTGAGTCTTATAATCATATTTTCTACCACCCTGGCACTGATGTAACTCATTCCCCTTCTAGCAAGAGACAAATTCCTGTACTGGCCTATCCAGATATCTAAAATTGCTTCACTAGAGATTTATATCTATAGTCCCTGTTAAAACTCAACTACTCCGGGGCACCTGGGTGGCTCAGTTGTTAAGCGTCTGCCTTTGGCTCAGGTCATGATCCCAGAGTCCTGGGATTGAGCCCTGCATCGGGCTCCCTGCTCCGCAGGAAGCCTCCTTCTCCTTCTCCCACTCCCCCTGCTTATGTTCCCTCTCTCGCTGAGTCTCTCTCTGTCAAATAAGTGAATAAAATCTTTAAAAAAACCCCAAAACTCAACTACTCCAGAAATAGTTCCCGATATAGTTACTATGCATTAGGGTTGACTCTGTGCCAACATTTATTGTAGAGATTATGCCTAATACCTAAAGCAATCCTGAAAACTAGGAATTTTGATCCTTTTACACAGGGATCAGCAACCTATACAGTCCACGGGCCAAATGTGGCCTGCTGCCTATTTTGGTAAATCAAATTTTATTTGGACACAGCCAGCCATGTTCTTTTTTTTTTTTTTTAATTTTATTTATTTATTTATTTTAGAAAGAGCGAGAGAGCTGGGATAGGGAGGAACAGAGGGGGAGGGAGAGGGACAAGCAGACTCTGTGCTGAGTGCAGAGCCTGTTGAGGGGCTCCATCCCATAACCCTGAGATCATGACCCGAGCTGAAACCAAGAATAGGATGCCCAACTAACTGAGCCAGCCAGGTGCCCCAGGACACAGCCATGTTCTTTCATTTACATATTATCTATTGCTGCTTTTCCACTACAAAGGCTGAGTTGAGTAGTTGCAACAGAGATTATATTGCCTGCAAAGACTAAAACATTTACTATTTGACCCTTTACAGCAAAAGTTTGTTAAGTCCTGATTGATGAGAAAACTGAGATTCAAAAAAACCTAAATAACTTGTCCAAAGGCACAAAGCTAGTAAGTGATGATTTGAGGATTTAACTCAATGTCACTCTCTCTCCGGAGGCTGCGGTCTTTCCACTATGGCTCAGTTTGAAGGCCCTGGAGCCTTGTGCCCGCTCCAGCCCTCTCCCTCCCTCCCTTTCAGCAGTGAGGGCTCAGGTGTCAATTCTGAAGCCCTTGTGTCTCACAGAATCCAATTTCCCCTTCATGTCCTTTGGTGACCTTTCTTTCTTTCTCTCTCTTCCTTCCTTCCTTCCTTCCTTCCTTCCTTCCTTCCTTCCTTCCTTCCTTCCTTCCTTCCTTTCTTTCTTTCTTTCTTCTTTCTTTTTTAAAGATTTTATTTATTTATTTGATATATATAGAGAGAGCACAAGTAGGCAGAGAGGCAGACAGAGGGGCAGGCAGAAGGAGAGGAATAAGCAGGCTCCCCGCTGAGCAGAGAGCCCGACGTGGGGCTCGATCCCAGGACCCTGGGATCATGACCTGAGCCGAAGGCAGATGCTTCACCGACTGAGCCACCCAGGAACCCGGAGGTGACCTCCTTTTAAGCACAAGTGCTCTACCAGTGCTCCAGAGAAAGGGAATCCTGATGTTATAAAATGTTGACCTAGTTCCTTGATTACAGTTTTGGGATTTTTTTTTTAATTCAAAGATTTTTATCTATTTATTTGAAAGAGAGAGTGCACATGCATGAGCAGGGGAAGGGGCAGAGGGAGAAGCAATCTTCCGGCTGAGCAGGGAGCCAGATGCAGGGCTCAATCCCAGGACTCTGCAATCAAAACCCAAGCCAAAGGTAGCCGCTTAACTGACTGAGCCACCTGGGCGCCCCTACATTTTGGGATCTTACTAACTTTTTTTTTGCTAAATTTGTCTCCAAAAGTACTGGCTTCTCCCCCTGGGTAAATGCCTTTTTGGGGGGCTGATTCCTGTTTTCGAACATTTCTGCCTCCTCACCCCCATCAGTCAGTGCATTTATACTTTGGATCCCTCAAGTCTTTATTAAATCATTCTGTTAAGTAATCTGATTTTTCAAAAAGCTGCTCCCCTGCATCCCTAAATACTAAAGCAGGATGGTTTCCGGTTGCTCTGTCTTTGATAATTTCAACGGTGTCAAAATAGTCCCAGTACATGCTACAAAGTCAGTGTCAGTTTGAATTTTTGACTGATCATCTAATGTTTGCATCCTTTTACTTCAACAATAAGGTGAATATTTTGCAGTCAAATAAAGATTGGTTATCACTTGGCTCCAAATAGGTGCAACCCTGGATTTTCACACAAGATTTGGGGGAGATGTTTAAACTGGGGAGCTGGCAAACTGCAAGGATATTACTTTAGTACTATAGCATGTGTGCACACATTTAGACATGGGTAATCATTCTTTTCACTTCTTCAGACATGTTGTGCTATATTCTTTGTGTGAATGCCAAGACAGGTGAATTTTGTGTGAGAATATTAAAAAATGTCTCCAAATTCATTGCTTCTTGTTAGGATGAAATTGGAAGATGACACAGTGCAAATTGTCAACACAAGCCTAGAGGGAGTATATTGTTTCTATCTTAATTATATCTATAGGATGAATAGAGGGGTCATGAAAGAAGAAAGTAGCTCCATGCCATTCCCCAAGTGTGAGTTCAGACGATAAGGGGAGGGGTTAATGAGTGCTAGCCAGTTTTGTTTCCTCTTCTGTGGAAAGAGTTTCCCATAGTTGACTGTGAAAAGGGATCCAGAAACAAGAGACTTCTCTCAGCTATCCAAGGCTGACCTGAAGTTCCGCATTCTGTGATGGCTTTTCCACCTGCAGCAGTCTTACCAAGTTTTATCTTGCCCATGTAGGTCATGTTTTCTTAATTCAGTCATTCTTTCCGCTAGCAAGAATTTATTTAGTTCCATATTTGTGCCACGCACTGTCTAGGAGCTGAGGATATAACTAGGGAAGGATACAATCCTGACCCTTGTACTCATGGAGTGAGGAGATAGCCATTAAATAAGTGGCTGTATGGGTTATGAAAGGGGATGTAGTAGGCACTTGGGGAACCTACAATACAGAGATTGAACGTCATCTGTAAAATTGAAAGACTCTAGAGAATGAGTGGCTACTAACACCCACCTACAAAGCCTAGGAGGATTGGACCTCATGAAATTCATCTACCCTCCCACCTAGATCAGTGTAGTGAATGTCCTAACTTGCCTTTTCTGCATCCACTTCATCCTTTCCTCATTTTATAGCAGCCAAGTGTGTCAGGTAAGACTGACAGGAACCCAGCTCAAGTGGTAGCCTTCCTCTGGCATGGTAATTAGTTCAGCAGTATCACATGACCTGGGCTGACTTATCTGAGAAACCCCGGGGTTTTGCTGAAGGGCAAGATGACCATATGATGCTGTGGGAAGATATGAAGCTGGGGACCACTTGCTATCACCAGACAAGCAGCCAGGTCTCCTCCCTCACCTGACCCCCAGTTTCCTTTGTACCTCACATTTTTGTTTGTGCTTTATCCTTCTCTCTGCCCATCCAAATCATATTCAAGACCTATAAAACCTAGTTCAAAGCCCTTCCCTGAACAAGTCTCCACCTCTTTCACCACACCTACCCCCCGAAATTCCACCACAAATATCACTTCTTTTTCCATTTTAAATTCCCCAGAAGGAGTTATTCTCCTGGATGATGATTGGACATACTATTTGTAGACCAATAATTGGTCTACAGGCATTAGGTTCCAGATTACCTGGTGGTAGGCTCTGGGGTTGCACCCAGGGAGGGGCGGGGATGGCCTCTCCTGCCAGGCAGCATGGAACAGTGTAAAGAGGTAGTGCTCTGGCCTAACTGGGAGTCAGAAGACCTGGGTTCATTCTGGTTCCTCTGTAATAAGCAACAAACACTTGGTATCACTCCTTAGCTCATAAACTGGTTTAAAGGGCATCATGTTTTTATCCTCAAAGTAACTCCATTAGATAGAGGTTAATTAAGCTCCATTTTATGGATGAGGACACTGGGGCTCCAAGATGCTGAATGATTTCCCCAAATTGGGAAGTGGCAGATGTGGGATGAGAAGCTGGTTGGTTCTTTTGTGTCGGAGGCTTGCATTCTTTCTACTACTGCCTTGCTATTTACCACTTTGAGTTATAATGTTGAGTTGAATGAGAGTCTCAACTCTCAAAGAGAAAAATAACCTTTCTTTGCCAGGACTTGGGGTGGATGAAAGGTGAATATGGATTTGACAGCATTTTGAGAAGTACAGAGCCTTCCACCACACAGTAGGAGGTGGGAGGGAAGGGCGAGGAGCAGTGTTATGAAACAGGCCTTGAGAAGGCTTCTCATTTTTAATTCTCATTTCCTCAAGGATGGCTAGAAGTGAGAAATAGATTTCCCAAAACTTCTCTGGATGGCCTCTCAGCAGGATAAGCTTTTCAGAGGTGGTCTGGAACCTAATGCCTATAGACCATTCACCGGCTAATTCACAGCACAACACTATGTCCAGTCACCATGCATGGTGAGATCTCCTGCACCAAGCATTCCCTGCCAACCTGCCTTTGGAGGTGGAGGGAGCAGGAGCAGGAGACCCTCTGTCTTCTGTCCTGGCCGAGACTCAGATATTTTGGAATCAAAAGAGTCAACCCTAAGATGCCCTTCATAACAGGAAGGTAAACAGCTCCTCCCCTTTGCCACCTCCTTTTCCTCTGGGTTATCACCTCCTCCCTTTCACCTGCTCCCCCCACAAGACTCAAGAGTTGAGTGGAGGGAAGGAGCTAGATTAAGAGGAAGGGACATCATCAGTACAGCCAGAATTAAGGGATGGTACCAAGGAGGAAGACTTCAAGGTAGGGGAGGATGTAAAGCTCACCTCCTGCTTGCCGGCATGGTCCCCAAGCATCTGTCCCTGGATGCAGTGCCTCCATGAGAATGTACCAGCATATCGTGGCATCCTCTTCATGGAAACCAGAGCATCTTAGAGCTGGGAGAGGTCTTAGGGACTACTTAGTCCCATCCCACTTCACAATGAGGAGACTGATGCTCCAAGGGTCATGGTGACATGCTCTAAGTCAGTGAAGCCAGAACTCCTAAGGCAGGGCTTCCCAAGCTATGCCCCCAACACCCCTGAGATCTGTAGCACTGCCTCAGTGTGTTTCTGAAGAGCTTAAGAGGGAGTAGGGGGAGATGAGTGAGGGGCAGAGCAGTAGGGAACTTGAATGTGAATGTGGCGGTTTAGGGCTGGAGTATTGGCAAAGGCGTGTGGCATATTGGGAGGTTTGCAAACCTCTGTTCCATGTGTATCAGTCTTGGCACTGATTTAAAATTCTCTTTCTGTGGTACATTAGTTAAGGGGAAGTTGGGTAAGGAGCAGTAGTTTCCAAAATTGGTTTTTTCTTTCTTAAGCAGGAGTTTGCTTTTATGAAACGAAATCTTATGCAGAATCAAACATGTAAATTACTGTATAGAGTCAAAGCCTCCCTGATGGAAGAGGAGTCCCTAAGCCTCCGCCCCATTACCCCTTCCCATCTCTCACCCCCTATACTTTCTTTTTTTTTTTTAAAGATTTTATTTATTTATTTGACAGAGAGAGAATGAGAGAGAGAGCACATGAGAGGGGGGAGGGTCAGAGGGAGAAGCAGACTCCCTGCCGAGCAGGGAGCTCGATGCGGGACTCGATCCAGGGACTCCAGGATCATGACCTGAGCCGAAGGCAGTTGCTTAACCAACTGAGCCACCCAGGCGCCCCCCCACCCCATACTTTCTTTAAGCTCTTCAGAAACACAATAGAGACACAATAAAGAAAAGATAAAGGACAATTTTGGACTCCTTTCAGGCATGGGCAATGTACCACACAGGCTGTCCACAGCCTCCTGGAGCAGGGCACACACATGTACCCTGCTGCCCACAGTTCAGGTTTCAGATGGACACCTGGGGTTTTGAAAAGCTCTGCTGTGTGCTCCCCCACTTCACCTTCAAGTTCCACTTCTGATCACTATTTCTATTCAGGGGGTGGTTTTTAAAGTGAAAACCTATTCTAGGACCACCTGCTTAGAACCAGGTGCTTCCTAAATATGCAACATTCTAGTGAACTCGAGGAGAGCAACAGTCTGCTGAACACTTAGTGAGGCCAGGTGGTGGGGAGGAAAGGATTGGGAGTACTGATTGACTATGGGGTCTTGGGCAGGTCACTTCAGGCAGGCTGGGGCACATATAAACATACCAGCCAAGTCCTCAGAGGGAGACTTCATGGTGGTACCCCATGAGTTTGATGACCAGAGAGATATTTCTAACTTATGGGGCTCCAGATCCTTTCTGAGAGCCCTGAGGATAGTAAAATCTTCAAAGACCAGAATCCTTGTGACAGGAACAGAAAAGTCCTCAGTCCTTCATGGTATTAGACATAAAGTATACCTACAGTGTGAGCTGGTTTTCTAAGTAGAGACTGATTGAATTGTTCAGTTAAGAGAGAAAATTCAAATGTTTCCTTCTACTAATATTGTTGTCATGCATAATCATTTAAAATATTTTTCTAAATATTTTCTAATACACTTCTAAATATATACTTATAAATATGTTTAAGTAGAAATATTTAAAATGTATATTTATAAATAAATAAATATACACCTGTCTGATCTCATTTTGATTTTAAAGTTGCCCTCAAAGGGAAGGAGGGCTAAGTCCCGGGGAAGATAACATTCTTTATTTAATTCATGACAGAATCTGGATTAGAACACAGGTCATTCTACTACCCAACACCCCTTCTTTCAGCCCTTCCTTCCCTGGGACAGTCAGAAGGGGAGGCTGTCCCCAGATTCATTCTTTCTCCTCTCTTTCTAGTTTCTTCCTGTCCTCTGATTTAGAAACCACAGATTACAAAAATATATTAAATGAAGTAGCAGAGCTTCCTGAGTTGGGCCAGAGTCCCAGAGTGGACCCAGAAGCCTAGAGGTATACCTCAGGATGGAGAAGGCAGTCAGAAGAACAGGAGAATATGGGCTCACCTGTGAGATGGCAGAGGAGAAGGATGAGGATGAAGCATGCTGGGGGACCAAGCATGTTGTTCTCTGGATGTCAGTCACTAAAATGAACTACTTCCCTCTCCGGTGCTCACATCTCTTCCCCAGCTAGCATTTGTAAAAGTAGGAGGGGTCATGAAATGAAAAGTGAGAATGAACTGTCTATAATTTCTTCCAATGTTATCTCACTTGTTAATTGTAGGTAGTCAATAAAGGATGGAAAAAATGAATTGAATCCCAAAGGTGATGAAGCCCCCCATTTTACAGATAAGGAAACATTGGCTCAGAGATGCTAGGAATTGATCAAGGCCATAAGGTCAGTCTTTTCTGCTACATTATATGACCTCTCAGATACTCAGAACACAGGAAATGGAAGGAAATCAAAGATTAGAAGGAGGAAAAAAGGGTGGCACTAGGGATAATAATAATATTTACTGAGTTTTGCTAAGTGGCAGGAGTACATGCATTCTTTTATTTGTTCCTCTTAACAACCCTGTGAGATACTACGATAATTTGTATTTTCCAGATAAGAAAATGAAGGCTTAGAGTATATTACAGCAAAATTAAAAAGTTATTTTAATTAAAAAAAAAAACAGTATGAGAGGCAAAAAGTTAAGCCAATTAGTGGGAAATGATATTTATAATACATTTATTCCACAAGAGTCTTATATCCATAATACATAAAGAAGTCTTACATATCAATAAGAATTAGGCAGACAACACAATGGACAAGAGACTGAAATAGGTACTTCATAAAAAAAGATATCCAAATGGCAAATAAAGAGATATCAATAAGAAAATGATGTCAATAGGAATAGCTAAAAGGTCAATAGAGGCACTAAAATGAATTCTAAAAAAATTTCTAAAAATAACTTTTAAGAAGAAAAGAGAGGAGAAACAGTGACACCAAAAAAAAAAAAAAAAAAAAAAGAGTAAGCAGAAAACATAATAAAATGGCATATCTAAATTCAACTATATCAGTAATTACACTAAGCATAAATAGACTAAACACTCCAATTAAAAAGCAAAGATTTTTAAATGAATAAGAAGACAAAACCAAATTAATGCTGTCTACAAGAGGTGAGCTTACAAATAAAGACACAGTTGGGCTGAAAGTAAATGGATGGATACAGACATATCATTCAGCCACTAGGCATAAGAAAGCTGGGCTAGCTCTATTGGTATCAGATAAAGTAGACTTTAGGACAAAGTGATAAAGATGGACATTTCATAATGACAAAGGATCAGTTTATTAGGAAGGCATAACAATCATAAATGTGTATCACTAGTAATCACAGATCTTCAAAATACAAAAAGCAAAAAATTTCTCTGGGATAAATGCCCAGGAATATGATTGCTGGGTCATATGGTAAATGTATGTTTAATTTCTTAAGAAGCTGCCAAAATATTTTTTAGAGTTGTAACATTTTACATTCCCACTAGTACTTTGTAATAGATTCAATTCTTCTATATCCTCATCAGCATTTGGTTTTGTTATTATATTTTATTTTCATAGTTTTAATAGATGTGTAGGAATATCTTATCATGGTTTTAATTTGCATTTCCTAAAAGCTAATGATGATGAACACTTTTTCACGTGCTTATCTGCATTCATATATCCTCACGAAACATCTATTCATGTCTTTTGTCTGTTACATAATCAGATTCTTTGTTTTTTTTTTTTACTGTTGAGTTTTGAGAGTTCTTTATATATTCTAGATACAGTCCTTTATTAGATAAGTTGTTTGCAAATATTTTCTCCTTGTCTGTAACGTCTTTTTTTGTCTTTTTTTCTTTTTTAAAGATTTTATTTATTTATTTGACAGAGAGATAGAGAGCACAAGTAGGCAGAGTGGCAGGCAGAGGGAGAGGGAGAAGCAGACTCCTCGCTGAGCAGGGAGCCCAACACGGGACTCGATCCCAGGACCATGGGATCATGACCTGAGCTGAAGGCAGATGCCCAACCGACTGAGCCACCCAGGGGCCCCCTTTTTTCATCTTTTTTTTTTTTTTTTTTTAAAGATTTTTTTTATTTATTTGACAGAGAGAGACACAGTGAGAGAGGGAACACAAGCAGGGGGAGTGGGAGAGAGAGAAGCAGGCTTCCCACAGAGCAGGGAGCCCGATGTGGGGCTCGATCCCAGGACCCTGGGATCATGACCTGAGCCGAAGGCAGACGCTTAACGACTGAGCCACCCAGGCGTCCCCCCTTTTTTCATCTTAATAGGGTCTTTTGCAGAGCAAAATTTTAAATTTTGGTCAAGTTCAATTATCAATTTGTTTTCTTTTATGGATTGTGCTTTTGGTGTCATGTCTAAACACATTTAACTAGTCCTAGGTTTCATAGGTTTATCCTACATTTTTTTTCTAAAAATTTTATGGTTTTATATTTTATGTTGAAATCTCTGATCCACTTTGAGTTAATTTTTGTGTGATGTGTGAAGTTTAGGTTGAGGTTCATTTTTTGCCTGCAGATGTACAAATGTTCCAGCACTATATGTTGAAAAGATTATCCTTCCTATATTTAACTGATTTTGCAATTTACTCAAAAATCATTTGGCCATACTTGCATGGGTATATCCTGGGGTTATCTATTCATTTACATGATGTAATATTGATATATTAGGGCTTAAGTCTGCCATTTTATTATTTCTTTATTTCTTCTTTGCTATTGTTGTTGTTCTTCTTCTGTTTTACTTTCCTAACCATTCTGTGGGTTACTTGAATATTTTTTTATAATTCCATTTTGATTTATCTATAATGTATCTTGAGTGTATCTGTTTGAACAGTTTTTGTTTTGTTTTGTTTTGTTTTGTTTTAGAGAAAGAGAGAGTGAGCAGGGGAGGGGCAGAAGGAGAGGGAGAGAGAATCCCAAGCAGGCTCCACTCCCAGTGTGGAGCTCAATGGGGCTTGATCCCATAACCCTTAGATCATGACCTGAACTGAAATCAAGAGTCAGACGCTTAACCAACTGAGCCACCCAGAGTGGAGGTCTAGATTTACCACTTGGCCTTTGTTGATAGAAAGGGGTCCTACATTTTTCCAGTGTTATTTGGCTGGAAGAGTGTGGTTATTTTCTAAATGCTTCTGTCTTGCTAGGTGGCATATTTTCAAGTTCTTTGCAAAGAGAAAGTAGATTTTTCTTGGGATTGGCATTTCTGGGTTACTGTCTTGTCAAACACACAACCCAGGATATATAGGTGACAAAAAGAAAACCCAAGGAACTAACTACTATGTCATTCCTTGGATCTAGAAGTCCCCAGTTGGGCTTTTTTCTCTTCAGCTTTTAGAATTATCTTGTGGTTGTGTTTTATATATAATGTCCAGTATTTTTAACTATACTTAGTGGGAAAAATAAAGAGAAATGCGTCTACTTCATCTTTTCTGGAATGAGGGGTGTGACCATGTGTTTTTATATCTTTTCTCTCTTCTGACTCCATTGAAATAATGGTGAAATCCTTAAAAGGGATTTTTTGTTAATTGGTGAAATGAATCCAACATAGATAACTTTTTTTATCTAACTTGAAAAACACAGTAATGATAGATGAAACATTTTCAAATGTATTAAAGTCTATAGCCTTGCTGAAAATTAAGATAACAATTTCTGTGAAAGCAAAACTGTGCAGAAACCCACAATACATGAGGAGAAGGGAGTGTATATGTATCTAAAAGGAACCTTGATACCAAAATCATACAAAAACAGGAAAGGAAAATTATAGACCAGTATCATTTATGAACATAGTTGCAAAGATCCTAAATGAAACATGAACAAATCAAATCCAGTGGTGTGTTAAAAATACATCATGATCAAATATCATTTATCCCAGGAATGTGAGAATGGGCCAATATTATAAACATTTATCAGTAATCCATCACATTAACTAAAGGCAACATAACATATGATCATTTCAGATGATGTAATAAAAGATTTGGTAAAATTTAATATTTACTCATAATTTTAAAAATTTGTAAAAAAAAAAAACTATAGCAAACATCACATGAAAATGGTGAGCCTTGAGAAGCAATATTATCAAAGTAAGGAATAAGATAAGAATTGCTCCAGTTACTGCTACTATTCATTGGTTAACTAGTGTCTTGGCCAAAGCAATGAGACAAGAAAAATAAATAAGATGCATGTGGATTAGAAAAGGAGAGACAAATTGTCATTACTTTCTGATCATATCACTGCTGACATAGGAAATCCAAAAGAATCTGCAGACAAATTATGAGAATTAATAAGAGTAAACAAGGACTCCAGCAGACAACTATATTTTTCTAACTTGGCTTACAGGTTGACACTTGTTTACTAATCTTGACCTAATTTGATTAAGAGATAGAGAGATATTTTCCCCAATGTTTTATTAGCAGAGTCAAGATAGAACACAAATATTGTGACTTCAAGCCAGTGATTTTTCCATTATGAGCTATCACCCATTTGTAAACCATGCTACTACAAATGTGGCAATGGTAGAAACAGTAGCTTTGAAATGTTGTGATTTTGATTGCTGACATTCTTGGCAAAAAGAATGAGGTTGGAGAGGAGGTGTTTTGTTGAAACCTACCGAGCCATGGTTTTGAAGCAGATGCTTCAGTCTCATTTAATTTCACTTTAGTGATTCCTGTCATGGTTTTCTTTGTCCTAGAGATGACAAAGCCAAGGTTTCTGGGAAGATGGGGAAAATAAACTGTTTTGATATGGGAAGGGGCTAAATTGGGCAGAATGACATCAGTGAAAAATCCTGGGGCATCCCATCAAGAGACATGTGGAGAGATATTGAAAAAGAAAGCATATGTTGAAACAGACAGTAATTGCCTCTGTAACATAAAACATATCAGCAACATTTTTTAATCATTTTCTCTTTTTAAAGACATTTTGGCCCATGAGGCTCCACTCTCTCTTGGTTCTTTCTTTCTTTCCTTTTTAAAAAATTTTTTATTTAAATTCAATTAACATATAATGTATTATTGGTTTCAGAGGTAGAGGTCAGTGATTCATCAGTCTCTTGGTTCTTTCTTACCCAAGGCTTCTCATTTTCCTTTGCCCAATGATGCAAATTTCTTCCATCTATAAATATCGACAAGTTTCTGGGTTTAGTCCTTACACTTACTCATTTCTTTATTCATCCCAATTCCTTAGTCAGTCTCATCCAGTCTCTTGGTTTGAAATACCCAATTTTTTTTTCAGCTCTGACCTCTTTCCTGAATTCCAGGTTTGTATATCCAGTCACCTACACAGCATCTCCATTTGAATGTATAACAGGCATCCCAAACTCCACATGTGCCTAATCAAACTCTTGCTTCCCTACCTTTTACCTCCTCCTCCACTTGTCTTCATTTCAGTAAATTGTAGCTCTAGTCATTAAGTTTCTCATGTCAGAAAATTATAATTATCCTTGATTTACTTTCTCATATCTCATATATCTCATATCTCATATATCAGCAAATTCTATTGTTTTTACTTTGGAATACGCCTAGAACCTGACCCCTTCTTATCACACTTATCAGCCTTCACCACTACCATCTCTTGCTGGCACTATTGCAATGGCTATTTAACTAATATCTTTTTTTTTTTTTTTAAAGATTTTATTTATTTGACAGAGAGAGCACAAGCAGAGGGAGAGAGAGGGAGAAGCAAGTTCCCTGCTGAGCAAGGAGCCCGATGTGGGACTCGATCCCAGGACCCTGGGATCATGACCTGGGCCGAAGGCAGCCGCTTAACCGACTGAGCCACCCAGGCATCCCTTAACTAATATCTTTGCTTCTACCTCTATAACCTATTCTTCACAGGCCACTAGAGAGATACATTTTTTTTAAAGATTTTATTTATTTGACAGAGAGAGAGAGACACAGCAAGATAGGGAACACAAGCAGGGGGAGTGGGAGAGGGAGAAGCAGGCTTCCCGTGGAGCAGGGAGCCCGATGTGGAGCTCAATCCCAGAACCCTGGGATCATGACCTGAGCCGAAGGCAGACGCTTAATGACTGAGCCACCCAGGCGCCCCAGAGATACTTTTTTTTTTTTTTTTTAAGATTTTATTTATTTATTTGACACAGAGAGAGAGAGCACAAGCAGGGGGAGTGCAGGCAGAAAGAGAGGGAGAAGCAGGCTCCCTGCTGAGCAAGGAGCCCAATGCAGGGCTCAATCCCAGGATCCTGGGATCATGACCTGAGCCGAAGGCAGACACCTAATGACTGAGCCACCCAGGTGCCCCACTAGAGAGATAATTTTAACACATAAACCAAATCATGTTATTCTTCAGCTTGCCGGTTGTTTCCCATATCACTTAGGATAAAATGTAAAGTACTTTTCAGGGCCTCCAACCCTACATAATGGCTCTTAGCTACCTTTGTGATGTCATCTCCTAGCTCTTTCCCCCTATCTTTTTCCACACCTGTTACACTAGCCCCTCACTGTTCATGAATACCCCAAGCACACCTCAAGGTCTTTGCACTACAAGAAAGCTTTTCCCTCAGATATCCACATGGCTATTTCTTCCTTAAGATTTACTCAATGTTATTTATTAGAGGGGGCTTTCTTGTCCCCTTGTTAAAATATCACTCTCTGATCTTCTACTTTCTATTCCCTAGAATAGAATAAAGTTGTTATTATTATTTTCCATAGTATCTACCACACTAAAATCCGAGAACCATAAGAAGAAAGACTTTGTTTTGTTCACTACTCTATTCTCAGCAACTAGAATAGTGCCTGGTACATAGCACATCCTCGACACATGTGTTAAATGAATGAGTGATTGTCTTGAGTAATAAATTTGAGTAATTATGAATGATACCCATCATTCCTTTTTTTTCTATTTGGAGAGGAAAATTGGGAGTAGAAAAGGGATGGGATTTCTCAGGGACTCAGGACTCCATTTTCTGTGAGATTGGTATGGTGGCAGAGCAGAATATGGGGGAAGATTCAAAAACTCTAGGGGATGAAAGAAAATTTGTAAAGAAAATAATGCTCGTATATTTCCAGGGTGAAATCTGTGTCATCTCAAAGTGAGAAACGGTTATTCATCTAAACCATGACAGTTACAACTCATCTAATTTAAAAATATCTTTTTCAATAGTTATTTCTTTTTCAAAACACCTATAATTAGATTATTATGCAAAATGGCTGTAGAGCAAGCACAGCAGTCACTTTTCTTATGATGTGATTTTGCACTCAATTATCATTTAAATTTTTTTCTTTGTAAAATAACTAAGCATGAAATTAAAATGTGAAATAGAGAACTTTAAATTTCAAGGTAAAAAATCTATAGGAACTTTTTGATATTTTTCTCACTAATATGCTTTCATCACAATTTGACCAAATTTTTGTACATCTTCAATAGAATGCTTTTTCCAACTCACTCTGAAATATTTAAATTAATGTTAAAACATCCCCGGGAGTGCATATAACTAATAATTTAATACTTTGAGACTTCATAGAAACCAGCTGCGGTCCAATGAGAATATTACTTTCTCATTGGCTGGTGGCTTCCCTGTAACACAGCCATAGAGTCTACATGCCTGTTGGCAGAGCTACACACCAAAATTCTCAAGCCCAGTGTGGGAAGCTGGGAGCACTTGCCCTTCCTCTCTGGGCCCTGGTTACTGCTCTGCAGTTGGTTGGACTCTGCTGATTGTCATGTCCTGTTAGATCAGTGAGCTTTGAATCTGTGACTATGCTTTCCTGAACTGCCCCCAGTGTCTAAGAGTCACTTCTAAGTGGTCAGAGGTGAAAGAATTATCACGTCTCACATGTCTAGTGTACATTCCAGTTTCTACATCTCCTAACCTACATTCTGTCTCTGGTTTCATCAATCATGTGACATGTCCTTTGAGGAAGGAGGCTCTGGAAAGGGAGGCTAGCCCTTTCTTGTGCTCAGGACAGTGCTTGGTGTGATTAGACTCCCACACACTGACCCCAAACACCCAATAATCTATCCATCAAGTACAATGTATGGCAGAGAGCCCTAGACCACATCCCTGGTTGGTGCTCCTCACTTGTCATTAACACAACTTTTATCACCCACTGTACTGTGTGTTGAAAATACACAGAAAGAAAATTGTCTGCCTTCAAATAAGCCATGCTCTTTTGGGAGAAATATATACATAAGACAATAATTATGATGCGGAGGCCAAGGACTGTGAGGGGTAGAGTCTAAGCACAGAGCAGTATGACTCATCGTTTCTTCACCCGTTAAGTCAAAATAAAACTGCCTTCTCTTACCTACCTCATGGGTTGTTGTGGGTGCAAAACTGTGGAGTGAATGTGAAAGCACTTTGTAACTCTAAAGGGCAATACTACCGTGACTACAAGACATGTGGGGTGGCAGTGGGAGGGGATGGTCTCATGATAGCTGTCCTGTGCTGGGCTCCTGGAAGTTTCACTGGGTGTGGGAATTTATCCAGATGTCCAGAGCTCAGAGCCAGTCCTTGCTCAGTTCACAACTTCTGAAATGTGAAAAGTAGGACAGAAGAAAGGAGAGCAGAGGAGCCTTGGCTACCCCTGGTCTTGTGCCTGCACAAGTGGAAACTCCCTCAATCCTGAAGGACTGGAAAGTAATCTCTTTAGGCAAGGCCAGTCCCAGCCCCTCTCTCTGCTGGTCTTCTACTTCAGTATCTCAGAACATGGTTCTTCTCTGGGTCTAACCTCCATTTCTCCTGGAAATTTTAACATATGATCGTTTCCATTTGGTTGGAGGAGAAAACAACTAGAAGCTTTCTCTGACATCTCTTCATTCAACCTTTTTGAGAAGATGGGACATGGGGGAGGAGGTGATGTAAGAAATGTCTAACATGCTCACAGTCCACCCATTGACCCATAAATTTGCCATATTCCTTGTCATTCACAGCAGAGCTGCCCTGCTCACCTCTGTCAGCATGACTCATGCCTCCCCCTCTCTCAATCTGGCAGTGTTGCCCAGTGCGTGGGCAAGCACACAGATGTTCCAGCCACATGGGCTACACGTGAGTCCTAGTTCTGTCCTCCCTCTTTGGTCTTGAACAAGGTGACTGATGCTTTATGCCTCCATTTCCTCACCTGGGAAATGGAGATAACCATAGTTCTTAGTCAACAAGATTGTAAGTATTAAATGAGATAATCCATATTAAGATGGCATAAAGACTGGGGCACCTGGGTGGCTCAGTCATTAAGCATCTGCCTTCAGCTCAGGTCATGATCCCAGGGTCCTGGGATCGAGCCCTGCATCAGGCTCCCTGCTTAGCAGGAAGCCTGCTTCTCCCTCTCCCACTCCCCCTGCTCGTGTTCCCTCTCTCACTCTCTCTCTCTGTCAATTAAATAAATAAAATCTTTAAAAAAAAATGGCATAAAGACTACCCTGTAGTAAGTCCTCAATAAACATTAGCTATTATTTTAATTAACTCACTTAAAACAGCTTCTAATCACTTATAAAGAGGCAGGCATAAATAAATGAAGTCTTAGTTCTAGACTTCAAGAGAGGAATGCTGATGAGCCATATGCCTGGACTGTCTCTCCTCATGCCCTCTGCCCTGGCAGGCTCCTGGGAACCCAGGTTCCTAGCAGGGCCCAGCACCAGGCTGACTACTGCAGCCCCAGGTCCCCAGCCCATCCTAGTCCCAGGCCAACCCCTGCAGACCCAGACTTTAGACTGGCTCCTGTGGACCCAGGCTCTTGGCTTGCTCCAGACTGGTTCCCTCAGATGAACCTTCAGACCAGCTCCCAAGGCCCCAGGTTCCAGGCTAACCCCCATGGCCCTAGGCTCCAGGCTTACACTAGCTCCATGTCATTCTGCATCGCCCCAGACTCTAGGCTGGCTCCCAAAAAACCTGGCCCATCTCAGCACCTGCCTGGTCCCTGTGGAACCATCCAGATGCCAGGCCCATCAAAGTTGTCTCCAATGCCTGGTTGGCTCCTGTGGTCCCAATACAGTGAACCCAAGCTTTAGGCCTGATCCATGGACTCAGGCACCAGTGTACCCAAGCACCAGGCTTGCCCACCTGCTGACCCAGGCACCAGACTTCCCAGTCCAAGGACTTCAGCAGCAAACCCACCCAGGATCTCTCGTGGTGAAGGGCTCTGCCTGCCGAAGTCAGTCTTTAAACTGGAAGAGGTGCCTACTTCCTCAAATGTGCAGGCACCAATGCAAAGCCACAAGGATCATGAATAATCAAGGGAACATGACACCAACAAAGGAAACTAATAAATCATCAATGGCTGACCCTGAAGAAATGGAGATTTATGAACTGTCTGACAAATAATTAGAATAATCTTCTCAAAGAAATTTGGTAAGCTATGAGAAAACAGATAGATAATTAAATGAAATTTGGAACACAATGCATGAATAAATGAGAAATTAAACAACAACAAAAAATAGAAACCATAAGAAGACCCCTCAAAACATAAATCCTAGAGTTGGATAATACAATAACTGAACTTTAGGATTCAACAGAGAGCTCCAACATCAAGCTCAACCAGACAGAAGAATTAGTGAACTAGAAGGCAGGTTATTTGAATCATTCCATCAGAGGAGAACAAAGAAAAAAGAATGAAAATTGTGAAAGAAATCTACATGGATTATGGGATACCATTAAAAGAAACAATCAATGCGTTACTGGGGAGACCCAGAAGGAGAAGAGATGGAGAAAGGAGCAGAGAGCTTTTTAAAAGAAATAATGGCTGAGAACTCCCCAAATCTGGGGAGAAATTTTGATGTCCAAGTTCATGAAGCTAATAGGTCATATACCTGTTGGCCATCCTTATGTCTTCTTTGGAAAAATGTTCATGTCCTCTATCTGTTTTTAAACTGGATTATTTGTGGGTTTGCTTGTTTGTTTGTTATTGAGTTGTATGGGATCCTTATATGTTTTGGATAATAACCCTTTATCAGAAAGATGGTTTGCAAATACTTTCTTTCATTCTGGAGAGTGTCTTTTCAATTAGTTGATTGTTTCGTCTGTTATGCAGGTCCTTTCTGTTTGATGTAGCCCCACTTGTTCATTTTTGCTTTTTTGCTTGTGGTTTTGGTGTTATATCCAAGAAAATCATTTCCAAAACCTGTGTCAAAGAGCTTTTTCTTTATGTTTTCTTCAAGAAGTTTTACAGTTTCAGGTTTTATATTTAAGTCTTTAATCCATTTTGAGTTCATTTTTGTAAGTGGTGTAAGATAAAGAGTCCAATTTTATTCTTTTGCGTGTAAATAACCAGTTTTCCCAGCACCATTTATTTATTTTATTTATTTTAGATTTATTTATTTATTTATTTGACAGAGAGAGACACAGCGAGAGAGGGAACGCAAGCAGGGGGTGGGGGAGCGGGAGAGGGAGAAGCAGGCTTCCCGCGGAGCAGGGAGCCCGATGCGGGACTCAATCCCAGGACCCTGGGATCATGACCTGAGCCGAAGGCAGACGCTTAACGACTGAGCCATCCAGGCGCCCCCCAGCACCATTTATTGAAGACTATATTTTCCCTATTGAGTATTTTTGGCTCCCTCGTCAAATATTAGTTGATCATATATCTGTGGGTTTATTTCTGGGCTCTCAATTCTGTTCTGTTGGTCTGTTTTTTTAATTTTTAAATATTTATTTACTTATTTGTGAGAAAGAGAGAAAGTGGTAGAGGGGCAAATGGAGACAGAAAGGGTGAGAGAATCTCTAGCAGACTCCCGCTGAGCGCAGAGCCTGACGCAGGGCTTGATCTCATGACCCTGAGACCATGACCTGAGCTAAAAGCAAGATTCAGAAGCTTAACTGACTGAGCCACCCAGGCGTCCCCTCTATGTGTCTGTTTTAATGTCAGTACCATACTATTTTGATTACTATAGCTTTGTAATAAAGTTTGAAATCAGGATGTGTGATGCCTCCAACTTTGTTCTCCTTTCTCAAGATTGCTACAGCTATTTGTGGGTTGATATGAATTTTTCTATTTCTGTAAAAATGCCACTGAAATCTGGATAGGGGTTGCATTGAATCTATAGATGGCTTTGGGTTGGATGGACATTTTATCAATATGAATTTTTGTAAGCCATGAATACAGGATATCTTTCCATTTACGTGTATCTTCTTCAATTTCTGTCATCAATGTCTTGTAATTTTCAGTATACAGATCTTTCCCCTCCTTGGTTAAATTTATTCCTAAATATTTTGTTCTTTTTGATGCTATTGTAAATGGGATTGTTTTCTTTATTTTTTTCAGATAGTTTGTTGTCAGTGCATAGAAATGCAATTGATTTTTGTGGGTTGATTTTGTTTCTTGCAAATTTAACAAATTCCTTTATTAGTTCTAACAGATTTTTGGTAGAGTCTTTAGAACAATTTAGCAATTTTACTTCTTCCTTTCAAATTGGATGATTTTATTTCTTCTTCTTGCCTAATGGTTCTGGCTAGGACTTCCAGCACTATATTGGATACTAGTGGTGAGAGTGGGTACATTTGTCTTGTTCCTGATGTTAGTGGGAAGTTTTCAATCTTTCACCATTGAGTATAGTGATTTTGCCATATATGGCCTTTATTATACCTCATTTGTTGAGAGCTTTTATCATGAAAAGATGTTGAATTTTTTTTTAAAGATTTTATTTATTTATTTGACAGAGAGAGAGGGGGAGAGAGCACAAGCAGGGGGAGCGGCAGGCAGAGGGAGAGGGAGAATCAGGCTCCCAGCTGAGCAGGGACCCTGATGTGGGGCTTGATCCCAGGACCCTGGGATCATGACTTGAGTCGAAGGCAGACATTTAACTGACTGAGCTACCCAGGTGCCCCAGAAAAGATGTTGAATTTTGTCAAAGGTTTTTTGCATCTACTGAGATGATTATATGATTTTATCTTTCATTCTATTAATGTGATTTATCACATTTATTTGCATATGCAGAATATTCCCAGGGATAAATTCTGCTTGATCATGGTGTATGGTTCTTTTATTTTTTTATTTTTTTATTTATTTTTTATTTTTTTAAAGATTTTATTTATTTATTCGACAGAGAGAGACAGCAAGAGAGGGAACACGAGCAGGGGGAGTGGGAGAGGGAGAAGCAGGCTCCCCGCCGAACAGGGAGCCCGATGCGGGGCTCGATGCCAGGACCCCGGGATCATGACCTGAGCCGAAGGCAGACGCTTAACCGACTGAGCCACCCAGGCGCCCCTGTGTATGGTTCTTTTAATGTGTTGTTGAATTTGGTGTGCTAGTATTTTGTTGAGAATCTTTGCCTCTATATTCATCAGGGATATTGGCCTGTAGTTTTCTTTTCTTGTAGTGTCCTTATCTGGCTTTGGTATTATTATAATGTTAGCCTCAAAAAACAAGTTTAGGAATGTTCCTTTCTCTTCAATATTTTGGAAGAGTTTGATAAGGATTGGTATTAATTCTTTAAATGTTTGGTAGAATTCACCAGTGAAACTATCTGTTCCTGGTCTTTTCCTTGTTGAGAGGTTTTTGATTACTGATTTAATCTCCTTTCTCATTATGTGTCTGTTCAAATTTCCTATCTCTTCATGATTCAGTCTTCATAGGCTGCATGTTTTTAGGAATTTATCCATTTCTCCTAAGTTATCCAGTTTCTTGACATTTAATTATTCATAGTAGTCTTTTATGATGCTTTGTATTTCTGTGGTGTCAGTTGTAATGTCTCCTCTTTCATTTCTGTTTTTATTTATTTGAGTCTTCTTTCTTTTTATCTTGGTCTAGGTGGTTTGCCAATTTTGTTTATCTTAAAAGAAGATGCCACGTTTACTGTAACAGGAAAGAAATTTACTTCCTGAGACTAGAACATCATGGTCAGAGTTATAAACACTTCTACTCAAATAATGGGAGCAGTGGAGGGTAACTAGGAGAATAATGTGATAACTGTGAATGCAATTTAATCCCCTCTAGTACATTCACAGAAAAGTAGAGAGCCATTGTTTTAACCTCTTTGTTATAAGTCCCCACCTCTGATGATTGAGCATGCCTATAATTCTGGAAGGTCCCAAAGAGAAGGTGTTGGAACCTCTATCTACCCTCCCTCAACCTCCAGAAAGGAACTGTGAATGTTGACCAACTGTAAAGCTAGGGCCAGTCCCTAGGAACTCCCTCATTTCTGACAAGTTTCTAATTGCAAGTTCAGGGGCTTCCCAAAACCACATTCAATTTTGATAATTCACTAGGAGTCACAGAATTTACTAAAAGCTATTATACTCATGGTTATGGTTTATTACAAGGAAAAGATACAGATTAAAATCAGTCAAAGGAAGAGATGCACAGGGCAGAGTTCAGAAGGGTTTCAAATGCAGAACTTGAGTTGTCCTCTGTCCATTGAGTCATAGGCAACATTAATTCATCCCGACAATGATGTGTAACAATACACATGGAGTATTGTCAGTCGGGGAAGCTTACCCAAGTGTTGGTGTCCAGAGTCAGTATTGGGGCTTCATCATTTAGGCACCCGTATAGCTGATTTCAATTTTCCGGCCTTCAGGATGTTGAGCTTATATATATGACCCAAAGCCCCCACTCTGAATCACATTGTCACTATCTGATTGGTACAAGGTGCCCTAGCAAATAAAGACACTTCTATTGGGCTTGCTATTCCAAGGGTTTAGAGATTACCTCCAAGACTTGGAAGGAAATGATCCTTGGACTGGCTTTCTTAGAGAGATAAAGCCATGTAGATCAGACAGGAGTGAGGGTGGAGTGAGGGCTGTCTTGAGACTCATTCTCTTGTGAGGGAGCAATATGTTCAGCAGGTAAATGGTGGTGATTCCCACAGTTAGACAACTGAAAGATAAGGACAACAATGTCTATCTCCTAAAGTCCCTTCAAGGAATAAATGAGATAACATGTGTTAAGCCCCTTGTCTAAAGTCTGACTCAGGAGCTAGTTAAATAGTAGTTCTTTCCCTCAACATTGTCATATTCTGTAATTTTTCCACAGTTTTCCTTATCTTCTACCTTTTTGGAATAACTAATGATATTCTTTGCAGTTTGATTGTTTGGCATTCAGAACACATTGTCTTGTAGAATGTGACCATGTCAGACTGTATCATCTACTTTCCCATTCTTACAAGGACATTAGGTGTGCTAAATGAGCATGCATGTACTCAACACTAACATATTGTCTCATTTTATTTTTTTATTTTTTTAAATTTTATTTATTTGAGAGAGAGAGAGAGACGGTAGTGACAGACATAGCAAGAGAGAGCACAAGTGGGGAGGAGAGGGAGAAGCAGGCTCCCGCCGAGCAGGGAGCCCGACATGGGGCTCGATCCCAGGACCCTGGGATCATGACCTGAGCCGAAGGCAGACGCTTAACGACTGAGCCACCCAGGTGCCCCCATATTGTCTCATTTTAGACTTGGGGACATGCAATGGGCTGGAACTTGTGAACAAATTAATTCTGAATGGTTTTTAGGTTTGTCAAGTTTGAGGAAATGTACTCAAAGAGTACTCTCATAGAGCCAATTACCAGATAGTCACAGTCTACCATCCATGCCAAGGAAAAAGATATTATCACATCTGGCCACATCCATGGGCTGATTATTTTCCAAATGTTATCTGAGTTTTTGCTATGTTCCAAGGGTATACATCAGGCATGATAAGACATAAAACTATATTTGTTCTTTCAGTTATGATAAAAAGTGACCATATAAATTGAATAAATTACCACCGATGTATGTAAATACACAAATGGTGATCAGATTGCCAGAAAAGATTGGATCCCTTATCTAGTCAGAAGAGAAAGAAGGTAGAGAGAGAGCCAAGAAGAGAAAGATGGCCAAGATATTTTGGGGAAGGGCATCTTCTAAGCAAGAGCATTAAGGTCCAAATTGCAGGGCGCCTGGGTTGCTCAGTTGGTCGAGTGACTGCTTTCGGCTTGAGTCATGATCCCGGACTCCTGGGATCGAGTCCCGCATTGGGCTCCTGGCTCAGCAGGACTGCCTGCTTCTCCCTCTGACTCTCTCCCTTCTCATGCTGTTTCTCTCTCTCTTTCTCTCTCAAATAAATAAAATCTTAAAAAAAAAAACAGGTCCAAATTGCACCCACACCACATAGAAGGAAAAGATAAATGGGCTGTGAGTGGGAAGAACCCACTCTTCCTCCCATGTCTTCCCTTTACATTCACAGTGTTACCACACTCAACTCTTCTGAGAGCAGGTATGTGGGCATTTCCCCCACACCAACCAATTCTCTGTGGTACCAGCCGTGTGTCCTACAATTAAATTCCACTCTGACACTAATTGGAGTTAGTCCAGGCCCCACAGGTTAAAAGGCTCAGCTCCATGAGAATTCTCCCTACTTCAGATGCCAATTCTAAGTAGTAGGTCCTTAGGTTATCCACAAGCTCTGTCCAGCTTGTTTACAAATTGGAGGTTCCGATGACCTTTCCCCATGGATTCGGTTATTTGCTAGAACAACTCCCAGGATTCAGGGAAACACTTACTTACATGTTTACCAGTTTATTGTATAATAAAGGATATGATAAAGGATACAGATGAGTAGCCAGGTGAAGAGATATATTGAGCAAGGTCTGGAAGGTCTTGACCCCTTGGAGTTGGGGTGTGTCACTAACCTAGAAGCTCCTGGAACCCCATAATAGTGGGATTTTTATGGAGGTTTTATCATGTGGGCATAATCAATTATTAATTCCATTTCCAGCCCCTTTCCCCTCTCTGGAGAATGGGGGATGGGGCTGAAAATTCCAAACATCCAATCTTGGCTCAGTCTAAAACAAAAGCTCCAGATTTCTCAGTTCCCACAGTCTAAAAAGGGAACCACAGCTTGAGTGATGTCTTTTTCATATTGTGGAAGGTCTAGATTACCTCGTTCAGATGTTTAATACATTTGAATTGGGAGGGATCTTTGGATTTAAGGGAGAAGAGAACAGTACAAAAATTAGTTTCCCTACATAACAATATATTTGTGCCAAGTGGCTGACATGTGTTAATATTAGGGAATCTCTCTTCTTGGGAACCAAGAGCTCTTTCAACTAGGGAACTAGAAGGGAAAGCTTTTTTCCCCCATTCCAATCTGCTTCTTCGACCTTCTACTAGTGACATTTTCACCTCACCCTGACCCCAAAATAATGAAGCATGTTAACAACACAGCTTTAAAAGAACTTAAAACAAAACTGTCTTTTTGTGAAACTTAATGAAAAACCGAATTTTGAACAGTTCAGTCACAGAAGTCTCCACATATCAAAACCACACATACCTCATGTAAAATCTTCAGCCCTTCAGCCTCCTGTGCCTGGTCTGTTTGGCATCTCCTTGGCAGGTACTTCTATGATTTCAGCATCAGTTTTGGGGATCTCCTCTCCTTTCTTTGGAGATCTCCTCTCAAGCCTTTCTGGCTTGGTTTCTGGCTTTGTAGGATGGGGTTTAGCAGACACACTGTAGTCCTTCTCTGTAGTCTATCTTGGTTTTCTCACCAAGAACCTTGCTTTTGGGTGTGGTGGGGGTAATTGTAGGACACCAGTGTGGGGTGGGGATGGATGGAGGGAGGCAGGAAATGGGCTAGATGGGTAATGGGGATTAAGGAGGGTACCTGTTAAGATGAACACTGGGTGTTGTATGTAAGTGATGAATCACTAAATTCTACTCCTGAAACCAATATTTCACTATATGTTAACTAACTAGAATTTAGATAAAAATTTGAAAAAAAAAATCCACATAAAAATCTAGAAGAAAATAAAAAATATAGAAATAAAAAACAATGTTGTTTAGATTGCACATACCCACTTCTTCACGTCTCATTTATTTCTCTACTCAATGAAAACAGATTTTTCTCTCATGATTCATTTGAAAGTGATGATTTATTAAATCCAATGGAGACCTTATTCCTTTTGAATATATGGTAACAGATGAGAATAGGAACACAGAATATGAATGTTTATTGTAAAAAATCAAATAATAAAGGGTAAAAGCTTTACTCAAATTTCCCACCCCATCCCTGAGTTAGACACTAGTTTCCAGTTTTATGTAAATTATTTCAAATTTTTTTGTATTCATATAAACTATATAACACACAACTCTCTCCACATTCACAGATTTTAACAAAAACAGGAGTCTATCATAGGTATATGCCTATAATTTTTTTCCTCAGCAATATATCATAGACATTCCTTTTAGATCAATACATTCTGTTCTGTCTCATTCTGTATTATGGCTCCATATTTTCCCAAGAATGTGTTTATACCATAATTTTTCATCCAGCTTCCTATTGGTTGGTATTTGTTATTTCCAACTTCTCTCATTATAAATTATGTTGTAATGAACATCATTTTATGTTTCATTTATCCTTGTGCCATTGTGCCAGGATGTTTGTATATAGATTATTACAAGTAGAACGAAGTACCAAGGGTATTAGATAGTTAAAATTTTGACAGGAAACACCAAATTTCCCTCCAAAAAGATTGCACAATTTATATTCCCATAAACAGTGTGTCTGGTTTCCTCTAATTTTTTCATCACTGGAATCTAACAAATTATTTTTTTCCAATTTAATAGGTAATATTATCATTATTTGTTTAATTTCCATTTCCCTGATTCCTAGAATGAATGTGCATTTTTCTTGTGTATTGGGCATTTCCTTATTCTCATTCTGTAATTTACCCGTTTGTATACTTTGCAATAGACAAATCTCCGTACCTGTATTCCATTTCATTTCTGCAGCATTTGATGTTGTGAATACCTCAGTTCTTTGAATTTTCTCATTTCCTATTAACTTCCTTTAAAATGCTCTAAATTTCTTCCCAGTTTTCTAGCGAATCTTTGTAAATGCCTCTTCCTTTACCATTCCATAAATATTAGTATTACCAGGGTGCTATTGAATGAAAGTTTGTGTCTAGGGTTGTCCTATCTCCGCCCCCCCCATTCACATGTTGAAACTTAATCTCCAATGTGATGGTATTGGGAGGTGGGGCTTTTAGGAGATGGTTGGGTCATGAGGGTGGAGTCCTCATGAATGGGATTAGTGTCCTTTAAAAGAGGCCCCAGAGAGCTCTGTCGTTCCTTCCACCACACAAACGCACAGACCATCTATGAACTAGTGAGTGGGCTCTCACCAGATACTCAATCCCTGGTGCCTTGATCTTGGACTTCCTAGTCTCCTGAATGTGAGAAATAAATGTTTGTTGTTCAAGCCTCCCAGTCTTTGGTATTTTTGTTAGAATAGCCTGAATGGGCTAAGACGTGGGGGGATTTCCTACTCAATCCCCTTTTCACTTTACATATTCTTCCCAAGAGAGATCCTTCCTGTACATGTATGACTTCAACCACAATTTGTGTGCTGACTATTCATATATGGTACATATATGGTACACAGCTCAGGTCTCTTTCTTGAGCCCCAGATCCACATATTCAAGTCTGTTTCAGACATTTTAATCTTAACATATCCCATACTGAGATTACCCTCATGTCCCCACCCACTGATTTGGTCACCCAAGCCAGCGAGCAGGCTCTTCCTTTTCCCATTTTCACCTCCCCCATACAAAACCAAGTATCAAGGTCTGCTGATTCTGACTTATTCCTGTCACTTCTCCACTGCTGCTGCTGCTGAACCTTCATTATTGTGTAGCTGGATTCTTGTAACGTCTTGCTTCTAATCTCATGCTCCTCTTCGTCAGCTTTCTCTCTAACCTGTGGAATGAAGCATATCACCCATCTGCTCAAAATCCTTTACATACCTCCCCTTGAAAGGGGTCGGGCTGAAATCCAAACTCCTAACTGCACACACCAAACCTTAGGGCTGGACTTGGTTTCCTTTCCTTTCCTTTTATTTCAGTCACACAAAATATCCTCAGTTTCCTGAACTAGCCAAGTTCTCCGGCTTCTCAGATGTTATCATGTTCATCTTCCTTATGTAACACACTTCCCTTACTCTTCAAAAGAGCCATACCTATTCATTGTCTTCCAGCAGCCTCCCATGACCACACAGTTTGTGTTGGGTGGTCCTTCCATGCGGCCCCATAATTCCCCATTTCACAACCGCATTTTAACACAAGACTATGGCTGCGTAAGAGCAGGCAAGAGTGTAGCTTTCATTTCTACATCTTCAGATATGATGTAGAGCTTATGAAATACCTAATAGATATAGGGGAGGAGGAGAAAGGAGAAGGGGAGAGGAGACTCTGGCCTCTGCTTCCATGAGAATGGCTCTTACCAAGATTAAGGTCACTAGTGACCACACAATTACTAAATGCAATGGATAGCTTTTCCCCTAAGCGGCCTGAGGTGATCTCTGAAAATGTTTGTTATTCACTTGACCCAGAAAACCCTACAAAATCATGCAAATCAAGAGGCTCAAATCTTCATGTTCACTTGAAGAACACACATGAAATTGCCCAGGCTGTCAAGGGTATGCAGATCCGAAAAGCCACCAAGTATCTGAAGGATGTCACTTTGCAAAAGCAATGTCGCTGCAATGGTGGAGTTAGGAGGTGTGCCCAGGCCAAACAGTGGGGCTGGACACAGGGTCGGTGGCCCAAAAAGAGTGCTGAATTTTACCGCACACGCTTAAAAACACAGTGAATAATGCTGAACTTAAGGGTTTAGATGTAGATTCTCTGGTCATTGAGCACATCCAGGTGAACAAAGCCCTCAAGATGTGGCACAGAACTTACAGGGCTCATGGCCGGATTCACCCCTACATGAGCTCTCCCTGCCACACTGAGATGATCCTTCCTGAAAAAGAGCAGATTGCTCCTAAACCGGAAGAGGAGGTTTCACAGAAGAAAAAGATATTCCAGAAGAAACTGAAGAAACAAAAACTTATGGCCCGGGAGTAAGTTCTGCATAAAATAGATGCAAATAAAAAGAAAAACAGGAAAAAAAAAAAAAAAAGAAAAAATGCAATGGATACACTTTCTGCTAATCTGGATACAGTTTTTTCAAACATCACTTCCTCCTAGACTATCTGATGGGTCCTTCTCATTTTCCTCTTTAGCATTCTTTTGTTCTGCTCACCTCTTAAATTTTAAGCCTGCCCCCAGGATATTGTCTTTCAGTCTCCCTGGGGTGCGTCCAAGCTGGAGCCTCCTCCCACACTGCAGTGTTGCGCTGCCCCCTACTGGAGCCATCTAGAGGCCAGCCAGCAAGAGTAGTGCCCCTACTCCGGTTGGAAACAGGTGTTGTTACTCCCTGCTGGCTAGCCTCAAATGCTTCACTGGGCGGCAACCTTTTTGAAACCCTTTTGAAAACTCCCTGGAGGAGCAGGGTCTGAGTGAAGCCCACCCACAGTTCACTTCCTTCCTTTTCTCTTTCTCTGCCCTTGTGACTGCCTCTTCCTCCTCCTCAGCTTCTTTAAAATCTTCCCTAGATAACTCCATTTTCTTTAAAATGTTCTTTAAAATAATTTTTATAATTTTCTTTAAAATCTTCCCTAGCTAAGTTTTCTTATTTGTCTTTAAAATCATCCCTAGCTAACTCCATTTCAACTTAGCTCATTCTACTCCTGTCTTACGTTCTCTTCTAGTGCAAAGATTTACGGTAGCCCACACGGGGGGAGGAGTTGAAGATTGGGGTGGATTGGAGCTGAACGTTGGTCTGACTCAGATTTCGTTATAAAGTGCAGGCAATAATGCCTGCCCTTCTCGCCTCACAGGGTTCCCATGTGTTCAAGTGAATGGGGTGTCATGTGCAATTTAAGGCATTGGGCTGACTCAGTTTCCCCATGCTGCTCCTTTGGGGAAGGGTAACTACTTCTATCGTAGGAGTTCACAGATTGAGGAGAGCAGTGTTTTTACTGGGCTCCTCTATGTTGAATCAGGAGTGTCTCCAATTCAGAAATAGCTACAAATATCCTGTATCAGGGACTGTGGCTTGCCTTATGGGTCCCCAAAGTGCCCTAGGTGGGCAAATAATTCATTTATATTCAGGAGGGATGGGTCCGAAATTTCTTAGACCACAAGGCTGGGAAATCCATTCATTTGGGCCAAGTAATCTTGCTTTTTCTACTAATGTTCAGTAGATAGGCCAATGTAAGGGTACAAGCAGTGACTTTATCATAAAGGAGGAGCCTGAGGGTGGGGCTTAGGGCATGGGAGATCTGATTTCCTACATTTTCTGCTCTGAATGACACTTACATATCACCTATTCCTCTCATGACTTAGGGTTGGCTCAGGCCAGAAATCCCCTGCAGTCTTGGTGAGTACCTACTAATTTTAACTTCTGGATTAATCAGGGTGACTCATGCCTGGGAAACCAAAGCCAGATATTCTCTATCAGGAGACTTTAGTCTTTTCTTTTTTTTTGGACTTTAATCTTTTCTGAGCACTGACCCCTCTGAGAATCCAACAGAAGCTATGGATCCTCTCTCCAGAAAACAGAACCAACTGCACATTCAAACAGAATAGTTAATTTCATTTTGCTTCCGTAGTGCTCTCAGATATGGAGGCTTCCTGTTTTTGGTCTCCAGGCTCCACCCATGAGTTGCTGAGTGTCGAAAAGGTCAGCGAGTGTTTCTCTAACCTTGGGCCACGATTTCAAGGGCTCTGGAGCCCTTAGTCCCTTTCTAGCCTGGTTCTGGCCTGTCTCTAGCGTTCCTGGGAAGTAACATGTGCTCCCAAAGGTGGGAGTGGTGTCTGGCTCTGGAACTTCTAATGCTGCCTCATTTGTTCCTGGCAACCAGCATTCAAGGTACTTTACACAAGTTGTGTGCATGTGATTGTGCATTGAAGGCCTGGGTGAGATGGGAAAGGGGATATGGGGTG
Source organism: Phoca vitulina (assembly GCF_004348235.1). Taxonomy (NCBI): domain Eukaryota; kingdom Metazoa; phylum Chordata; class Mammalia; order Carnivora; family Phocidae; genus Phoca; species Phoca vitulina. The sequence continues at coordinate 512,856 of NW_022589800.1, forward strand.
GGGCTTCGTCCTGAAAGTGGAGTGTGGTCTCCAGGCAAAAGATACTTCTATGCTGGTAGGAGGGCTGTGGCGAGTTGGGGAACCTTCTTGAGCCTTAGAGAATCATCCCCTCTCTTTTCCCAAGGGATCATGACAAAAACAGGACCTCAGGGAGACGGGGAAGGAGGCCCCTCAGATTTTGTTCCATGCTTTGTGGTCTGGGAAGATGTTGTGTTTTGTTTTGTTTTGCATTTTGGGTAAGAGGAAGCTGCCCATTGACTGCTGCCACATTTTCTGCTCTGTACACTGTGCTCCCTGAGTCATTCTCGAGGCCTCTGTCTATGCAAGGGTTTGTGTCCTGAACAAAGGTAAATGATGTTGTCATGGTCCCAAAGAGAGATCTAAATTGAAGGAAAGGAAACTCGGAGAGGATTGCTCTCTCTAGGGTCTCTGAGTGAGGGTCTGAGCAGAGGCCTGAGGTGCTTCAGTATCGAAGGAGCCCCCAGTGTCTAGTTGTTAAGAGTTAAGGGTCATTCCTCTGCCATGGGCTGTTCTTGTCCCCCTGATGTACCCAGGGACTGAGTTAACGCTCCTTTCTGTTACAGCTGTTCACCTTCCAGTACCTTTCTTTTCAGGTCAGCTGAGAAGTGGGAGTTAAGCTGTTGCCTTTCTCACTATTCCCTCTAAGAGATACTGAGGTTTTTTCCATGTCAAAGGCTTTAGTGCTCACACTATGGAAAAAAAAAAGAGTAAAAATGAAGAAGCACAGGGAACCAACACAGCATCAGAAAATTACGGTGTAGCTTTTAGGGAGAGGAGACAATCATGCTCAGTCATGCCCTGTTGACCACTCCTGCAGGACCTCTCAGGATGGCAGTACTTTGGATTTGGTTGATGACTGTATACATCTAGACACACGATGTCTTCAGGGCATTCATAGCTGTGTGGGCTCTGTGGGGCTGACTCAACTCAGAACACTGATATGGCTTTGCGAGTGGGGGCTGATATGAAATATTAATCCAACTTTGGGAAAGATAGTGCTGCTAAGAGAACTGGAATATTTCAGGACTTTCTCTAGACGCAAGGGCAATGTGTCTAAATCTCTTCCTGCATGGATTATGCCCACAGATGGTCCTCTTATTCCTAGTTTTTGACTTTCCCCCTATTAATCATATCCATTTACATTTTTTTTTTTTTAAAGATTTTATTTATTTGACAGAGAGAGAGATAGCGAGAGCAGGAACACAAGCAGGGGGAGTGGGAGAGGGAGAAGCAGGCTTCCCGCCGAGCAGGGAGCCCGATGTGGGACTCGATCCCGGGACCCCGGGATCATGACCTGAGCCGAAGGCAGACGCTTAACGACTGAGCCACCCAGGTGCCCAATATATCCATTTACATTTAACTTTGCTGTTTGCCTTGAAGGAGGTGCTTTCTCTGTTATGGCTAGGTTTTCTGCCCAGGATTCACTGCACCGTCCTCTCCCTCTGCCCCTCCTGTAGGCTGCCATTTTTATGTGACTTCCTCCTGTAAGCCTCCAGATTATGATTGGTGAATTGCTTGTTTGGTTGTTTGTCTCCTTGAGAGGACATGAGGACAGAGACCATGTACTGGGCTAAACCCCAGCAGAGTGCCTGGAACATAGCCGGGGCTCAATAAATAATTGTTAAATATATGAATGAATGACTTCAAAGAACTTTCTTTTGGGCTCTATGTCTAGATCTTCCTGGGGACATAGTAGTTCTCTCCTCCCTGGTAAGGGATACTTTGGTGGAAAAATTTGAGAAGCATTTTTAAATCTCCTCTTTCATCCCTCCTCAGGCTTGAGTCTCTCAGCTCTCTGATTTCAGGTACCCTTCACTACTGGGCATCTTCCTCATCTGCTCATAGCACTTAGCAGAGTGCAGTGGAAGCAGCATGTGCTGGGAATCAGAAGACCTTTGTTTTATCTGAGTTCCAGGCCACAGGATTTTCTATAAATCATAAAAGCTTTCTCAACTCTATAATGGGTATAATAATATGCTTCCCATTTTTTCAAAGGGTTATTATTAAGATCAAATCAAATGAAGAATGTGGAATTGCTTTGCAAATGTGACACACACAATCTGAGACAGATAAGAGCCTGGGAAGGACATAAGTAAACTTCAGAGCCCAAAGCTCTCTCTTTACCCACAGATCTGAATTTTTAACTGCTTTTTAAACATCTCCAGATTCTCCAAACATATGCCCCAAATTTAATTCATCATCTTTGTTCTGGCTATCTATTGCTGTGTAATAAGCCACCACAACTCTGCAGCTTAAAATAATAATCACATATTTTGTGCACGAATGAGGGGGTGGACTGTGCTCAGCACCCTGGGATAGCTCATGTGTGTGTAGCCAGATCATGTTGGGGCTTGGGGTCATCTTTGAGGCTTCTTCACTCATGTGGCTGGTGCCTAGGCTGAGTAATACTACAATAGCTGTGTGTCTGATCTTCTCACATGGCGGCCAAACCTTCCAGGGTGAGTATCCTGAGAGAAGTAGGCAAACGCCACATGGTCTTTTCTAACCTCACTTTGTGAGTCATACTTCTGCGGTCTCCTACTCATTGAGGCCATCAACAAGGGGAGGGGACGTAGATAACCACCTCTCGATGGAAGGAGTGTCAGAAATTTGCAGATTTAAAAAACATTTTTATAATCTGCTGTTCCTCTGCTGTTTGATTTCTCAATAAATGACATCTCTATGTCCAATTACTGAAGCCAGAATTCTGGAAGCCATCTTCACCTCATCTCTTTTCCTTGCCTGTCATATCCAATGAGTAAGTCCTATTAATTATACCTTCAAAAAGTCTCTGAAATATATCTAATTCCATCCACCTCTGCTGGCAGATAAACCACTTATTCTAAATCAAGACATCATTTTCTCGCATCCAACTACTACAATAATAATTGTAGTAATCCTGCTTAAAAGCTCTTTTTTAAAAAAAAATGCAATTCTTCTCTCTGTCTAGTATTTACCATACTGCCATTGGTATAAATTTTCTAAAATGATTATCTGTTTATTTTACTCTTCTTTTAAAAACTCATCAGTGGGAACACCTGGGTGCCTCAGTCAGTTGGGTGTCTGCCTTTGGCTCAGGTTACAATCCTGGAGTCCTGGGATCGAGTCCCACGTCGGACTCCTTGCTTGGCGGGGAGCCTGCTTCTCCCTCTCCCTCTGCCTGCCACTCCCCCTTCTTGTGCTCTCTGACAAATCAATAAAATCTTAAAAAAAAACCAAAACTCATCAGTGGTCACCATAGTGAAAGAGAGTTACAACAGACACTGAGCATAAGCTTGCACTAGATAATATGGCCTCTTCCTACCTTCCTCCAGGTGATGTTCTAATCAACTGCACTACTTCCACTTCCTTAAATGGATCTTGTTTTTGTGGGTCTCTGAACACTTGATACTTTTCTTCTCCTCTAGTTGGAACATTGCTTACTCCTAGTCCTCATCTTTCCCTGGCTAATTTCTACTTAAACTCATTCCTACTCACACTTTCTATGGAAGCCACTCCTGACCCCTAAATTCAAGTGATGTGCTCCCTTAGTATTCCATATTTTCCTTATGCTAACACTTATCACCAATAGTGGAATCCTATGATTAATTGTCTGTATCCACTAGAATGGAAGCTCCCTAAGGTAAGGAGCTATGTCTCTTTCATTCTATGCATGGTGCCTACCACAGAGCCTAGTCCATAGTAAGTGTCTATTCTACATTTTTTAGAAGAGTGAATAAATGAATAAATTGATGTACATATGTATGTGTTTATGGATGGATCGATAGATGGAGGGAAGGAAAAAGGGAGGGAAGGAGGAAGTTGTGAATCATTGTTTCAGTCAAGCTGGGATCTCAGCAAAGATTTTGCCTCCTATTTCACTGAAAAAATGGGGACTGGAGATCATTAGGCAGAAAACCTCTCAACTTGTTGCCTACCACCTCTAAACTACAAACTTCTCTACATCCCCAACAGTCTTGTCCTCCTTCTCTTTTCCCTCAAAGCATGAAATATCTCCCCTTTCAGGCAAGACCTGGGCCATTAACTCTGCTCTAAACCCCCTCTAGCCCAATGCCATTGGTCACCTTCTTTCTCTTCCATGTCTCCTTCTCCACTGGCTCCTTCCCTTGACCTATCATAACTTGTTTTTTTCCTTCTTAAATAAAACTAAAAAATAAAACCAAAAACCTCTTTTTACCTTCCATGTCCCTCTACACAATGCCCTATCAGTTTCCTTCCCATTCACACTGAAATGTCTTGGAATAGTTTACTTTTGTTGTCTCCTCTCCCTCGCCTTCCATTGAGTTCTTGACCCATTGCAATCTGGCCTAGTAAACTCATTAGTCTTCCCATCTCAGGAAATAATACTCTTGCCACCCATGACAAAATCTGGGGTCCTGGTATCCATTGCCAAATTATTTCCTTAAGATATGAGGCAGTTTAAGATGGTAGCATAGTAAGATCTTGAACTCATCTCCTTCCATGGACACAAATCCAAGACTACATACAGTACAATTCTCTCCGAAAAGAACCTGAGAACTAGCTGAACAGCTACTCTACAACAAAGGATAAAAGAGCCACATCAAGATGATTAGGAGAGGCAGAGAAGCAGTATCACCAAAATCCCATCCTTGGCATGGCAACCCACCATTGGGAAGGGTTCCCACAAATATAGAACTCCTCTTTGAGAAACAAGGGTTTTTTGCCCTATATCAGGCACCCCAACCTTTGGGACCTGCACTGGAGGTACAAGCTCTCCCCCAAATATTTAGCTTTGAAAACCAATGGAGCTTATATCCAGGAGAACCGTAGGACTGTAGGGAATGGAGATTCCACTCTTGAAAGGCTCACATGCAGATTCACTCATTTTATGACTCAGCACAGAAACACAGTTTGAAAAGAGCCTGTATCATATGTGAAGGAGATTAATTTGCTGATTGTAAAGGGTCTTCCCCAAGGACAAAAGCTTGTTGGGATTCTATCCAGGAATGGAGGTGCTGGTCATTTTTATGTTCTGTCTCTAGCTTGCTAGTGCTGTTGGGTGCCATTTTTGCACTCACTGTAACCTGCTAGCACCTGCTCTGTTGTGCTGCTAATGCAGCTCTCCCCTCTCACGCAACTTCCTCAGCGGGCTAGTGTCCTGCTCCCTTCCCACCTTCCATAATCCCTCCAAGCCAACAGGCACACACAGCTCACATAAGGGATGCCCCTTGACACCCTCTTTGACAGTTCAGGGGGATTGTGTTTCTGGGCCCATGGGTTTGAAGTAATCAGAGACAGTGCAAGAGACAACCAAGAACTAGGGCAGAGTTAAATAATAAGATTCATCACCTACAGAGGCCACCACTTCAATAGTGAGAGAGGTAGTTGTTTTGCCTGACACATAGAAACAAACACAGAAAGTAAAGCAAAATGAGGAAACAGAGGAATATATTCCAAATGAAAGAACAAGACAAAATCCCAGAAAAAAACCTTAATAAAACAGAGATAAATAACCTGATAAAGAGTTCAAAGAATGGCCATAAAGATGCTCACTGAACTCAGGAAAAGAATGGATGAACACAGTGAGAACTTCAACAAAGAGAAAATATGAGGAAGTACCCAACACAGAAGTCACAGAACTGAAGAATGTGACAACTGAACTGAAAAAATGCACTAAAGGGGTTCAATAGCAGGCTAGATGATGCAGAAGAAATAATTGGTGAGCTGGAAAACAAGACAGTGGAACTCACATAAGCAGAGCAGCAAAAAGAAAAAAAAATTTTAAAAAGTGAAGATAGCTTAAGGGACCCATGGAACAACATCAAGTGGAATAATATTTGCATCATAGGGCTTCTAGTAGGAGAAGAGAGAGAGAAAGGGGCAGAACACTTATTTGAAGAAATAATGACTGAAAACTTTTCTAACCTGGGGAAGGAAACAGACATCAGATCCAGGAATTCCAGAGATTTCCAAATAAGATAAACATAGAAAGACCCACAACAAGACATTAAAATGTCAAAAGTTAAAGGTAAAGAGAAAATCCTAAACACAGGAAGAAAAAAAAACTAGTTGCATACAAGGGAACACCCATAAGGCTATCAGCAGATTTCTCAGTGGAAACTTTGCATGCCAGGAGGGAGTGTCATAATATAATCAAAGTGCTGAAAGAAAGAAACCTCCAACCAAGAATACTCTACCCGGCAAGATTACCATTCAGAATTGAAGGAGAGATAAAGAGTTTTCCAATAAGCAAAAGCTAAAGGAATACACCTCTACTAAAGCAGCCCTAAAAGAAATGTTAAAGGGACTTCTTTAAGCTGAAGAAAACATATGAAAGTAAAAGTCTCACTGGTAAAGGTAGATATATAGTAAAGGTAGTGGAATAATCACTTACAAAGTTAATATGAAGGTTAAAAGAGAAAAGTAGTAAAAAATAACTGTAACTGCAATAATCAGTTAAGGATGCACAAAATAAAAAGATGTAGAATGTGACAGCAACAACATAAAATGTGGTAAAGGGGAGTAAAAATGCAGGGTCTTAGAATGCATTCAAACTTAACTTGCTAGCCACTTAGAGTAGACTGTTTTATATATATATATATATATATATATAACATATGACATATGTGAGCCTCATGGTTAACCACAAAGCAAAAATCTATAATAGATCCACAAAAGATAGTGAGAAGGGAATCTAAGCACAACACTACAGAAAGTCATCAAACTAGATTTATGGTGGTGACCATTTTACAATGTATACAAATGTTGAATTATTATGGTGTACACCTGAAACTAATATAATGTTGTATGTCAATTATACTTCAGTTTTAAATATTACTTCCCTAAAAGGTTATACAAGTTAGTTAAATGGTTGATCTCATCAGAGAACTCTTGGTAACTCCATATTAGTATCTTTAAAACTCACGCCATTTCTTCCTTAATAGTTTTACTAGAAGCCATGTGACTTGATTTTAGAGTGATGAGAACTTCTTCTTTAGGACCTCTTTCACTTTCCTGGGTAGACTCTTTGGTATGAAATGATCACTTTCTTTGATCTTGTTCCCTCCTTCCCCATTTTAGTTTTTCTTTTCTACAGACAGGAAACATGGGTAGGCACAGGAAAGAGCTGCTTCATTTTTTATTGTAAACTGCACGTAAACACAGTTACTTTATCCTACGCATCCAGACACATAACCAAATACTTCTTCCTACGATGCTTCCTAACTTTCTTTACAGTTACTTCCTCTGCCTTTGAACATATGCAATTGTTAGGAAGGCAAATCAAGATTTTGTCAATTTAAAATTAAAGATCACCCCCACATAAATATATTATAGATAAGAAAGATATTAATTTATCTGAATTTAGTAGACACTTAGCAGATTAAACCACCATCTTGATACCCCAAATTGTATTACTCCATTTCTGCATTAATTTTGCAATCTGTATTTGTAAAGTTAATCCATATTTCTTCTTTAACTTGTGAAGGAATTATAGAATTCTTTCAGAAGACTAGAATATCTTATATCCCTTTTTAAATGGTCAGTCAAGCGTTCTTTCTACTGCTTCCATCTTCAGGTTCATGTTGCTTTTCCAGGCCACCCTTTCATTAGATATTTCAAAACAAAATTCACTGTTCCATTTTCTGTTTTCAAGCGTGATCTCAGCCCTTCTGAGGCTGCTGGATCGATATTTCAAGGTTTCTTTTAGCTGCTTTGCATTGACTTTCGATATCTGAAAACTTGAATGCCATATTCAACACATTTTTATGTTGTTGGGTTTTTTTTTTTTTTGAGAATTCCTGGGCACCTCTTCCACTGCTCCTCTGCTTTCTTTGTCATAATAGTCATCTTGGGTGGGCGGATGGGTTAGCCTGGTGATGGGTATTAAAGAGGGCACATTCTGCATGGAGCACTGGGTGTTATATGCAAACAATGAATCATGGAACACTACATTAAAAACTAATGATGTAATGTATGGTGATTAACATAACATAATAAAAAAATTAAAAAAAATAATCATCTTTTATTCATTTATTATTGATTATCAGGATCCAGCCATAAGACAGGGATCCACTGGCCCAATTTGGGCATATTTTCATATTTAAGAAACACAATTCATTGGTCATAAGTAACTAACTAGTAACTCAAATTTCTACTTACAGTCTCTCAAAAGATGTTAAAGGAAATCCAATTTATAAACTACAGTAACATTTCCTACACCCACCTTTCCTGTCCTCTTCAGTCTTCTCAGACCATCCCATCCATCTGCTGCCCAGACAGTCTTACTCTTTTGAGCCCCAATGCACTAGCACCCCTATTTCCTAAACTGGCTTGGGTGGCCTTGGTATTTGCTTATCTCTTCCTTTCCTCCCTGCTCATCAGTCCAAACTGGTCTTAGGAAGTAAACAAGAGGGAGAAGCTGAGTGGAAAGTAAAAATACGAAAAATATTTTTGACTAGCAGGAGGTCATGAAAGAAGAAGACTGGGAGCACTTCTGTATACATTTTATCACTGTCATCCATTTATTCATTGTCTACTAAATACTAAATATCAACCGAGTATTGTGGAGATTCAAAATTGAGCAAGATATTGTCTTTATCTTTGAGAAGCTTACAAAATTAGTGACTATGTGTCTGCTATGGTTTCTCCCTATCCCTCACACTAAATTTTGAAGTTCTTTTGAGCCTTTTGGGAATACCCTTGCCAAACATGATCTCTTTGTCCTTATAAAGCAGATTCCATTCTCACAAGGAGAAAGGATGCAAGGTATAACTGGGCCTGGATCTTAACTTGAGTCTATGTGCTGTGTATTCTTCATTCTTTCTCATTGGATGCATCCTTCTTTCTCCCTCCCCAAGGAAGTTTTAGGGAACTTGTCTGTTCTGATAGAGGTCCCAGCACATGTCCTAGGCCAGTGACCTGGTTTTGTGTTACCTCTTATGCATGCTGACACCTTTCATTTTTAGACCGTTAGGATACAAGTGAAAGCTGATTGAGGAGCTGATACAATTTTTTTGGATTTTAGGCCCCTTCTTTCACATTCTTCAATCTTTCAGATTCACATATGAACATCCATTTCTAAAAAATGTATCATTAGTCTAGTCCTTATTTTACCACTGTTTTGGTATAATAAAATAAGTTCAACAGGCAGTTGTTAAACATCTTAATAACTTAGACATAGTACTCGGTGTTATGGATACAAAAAATAATGTAGGTAATAATAATAAAACAATACATGACCTTTATTGAATGCTTACTAATCTTCCAAGTATTGTTCTAAGCACTTTATTTGTATTAATTGATTATTTGTATTAAGTTGTATTCTAAACATTTTATTAATGTAACTCTGTATTAGTCAGAGTTCTTCAGAGAAACAGAGCAAATAGTCTATATATAAATATATAGAAAGAGGTTTATTATGAAGGATTGTCTCATGCAATTATGGAAGCATAACCCATATTGTGTACTTCTCTATATGGAGAAGTCCCACAACCTGACATCTACAAGCTGGTGGCACAGGAAAGCCAGTGGTGGAGTTCCAGTCCAAATCCACAGGCCCAAGAACCAGGAGACCCAATAGTGTAAGTCCCTATCCAAGTCCAAGGCCCAAGAACCAGGAACAGTAATGTCCAAGGGTAGGAGAAGATGGATGTCCCAGCTCAAGCAAAGAGTAAATCTGCCCTTCCTCTGCTTTTTTGTTCTTTTTGGGTTATGGTGCCTACCGCATTGGTAAGGTGATCATCTTTACTCTGTTTACCAATTCAAATGCTAATCTCTTCCAGAAACACCCTCACAGACACATCCAGAAATAATGTACCAGCTATCTGGGTATCCCTTAGCCCAGTCAAGTTGACACATAAACTTAACCATTACAAACTTTATGAGATAATAACCAAAACAAAGACAGAGAGGTTTGATAACATGCTCAAGGTTACATAGCTAGCAAGTGGTAGAGCCAGGATTTGAACCAAGGCAGTCTGATTTCATCACACTATAATGGAAAATGAATTAGACTCATAAGACTCATTTGTTGTCTTTAGGAATCTTATAGTCTGGTGATAGAAGCAGGTAGTAGACATTAAACAGATCATTTCAATATAACATGATTGCTAGGATATAGACGTGCACAGGACGTTGTATCTTTCCTTCCTCTCTTCTTCACTACCGATGTGTATGATTCCTAAAAGGTCATTCTGGTGGTTGGCCATCACTTCTTACTGAGAAATAAAAGGGGGTTAACTGTAAGTTGTGCTGTCTTCCTGAGCATATGTCTGGAACTTACTGGAGAGTCTGCCAAGGATGACTTAGGCCAGTAGTTCTCACCCAGAGTGGGGGTGGGACATTTGCGATATCTGGAGACATTTTGATTGTCACATCTGGAGAAATGCTACTGGTCTCTAGTGGGCAGAGGCCAGGAATGCTGCTGAACATCCTATAATGCACGAGGACAGCTCCCACAACAGAGACTTACCTGGCCTAAAATGTCAATAGTGCCAAGGTTGGAAAACACTGATCTAGGCTGTCTATTGTCACTACTTCTATTAATTCACATGGAAACAAGTAACAGAATGAGAACACATCTAGTATATATGTCCGGTGGTTTTAAAACCCTGAAGAGAATGTCCTGCTGGACGGCATGCTCTACGAGGCTAGAGCTTCCATCTGTACTGCTGACGCTAGAGCTTCATGCAGTGCCAGGCACATGGGCTTGTTCAAATACTGTTACTGACACTGAACTGGTTACGTCACAGAGATGACAATGTGTGGAGTGGACCAATCAGAAGCACTGTGACAATGAATGCCCAAGTATGTCTGCATATGACTAGGCGCAGGATAAGTGCTCAATAAAGTGTTGAAGGCAGAGATGGATGGTGGGAAGGATTAATAAATAGAAACTTGAAAGCCCTGGGGACACAGGCATTTTCAATCTTTTTTTTATTCATTTTCAATCTCTTATTAGTCGAAGAGAATACTTTTGGAAATGATAGATTTGTGGAAAGTGAACAGCTGGATGTATATATGATATTGAACAATATTACTGAGATTTTGTGTGACAGTAGATGAGGCCAGAATAATATAGGTCGTATTTCCTTTTTCCTCTACAGGTAGCTTCTTTCTACTGTTCTTTCTTAGCCTATATATAGATACCTAACTATATCCACCTCCTTTGTTCTTCTCCCTCCACAAAGGGTCAACACACCTCCCTTCATCTTGCATCTTCCTTGCTGTCATCTTTTCTTTGCCTTAACCAGACAAGGTTTGGGCACCCTCATGAAAAAAGAACAGAACAGCAAACACAAATAGGAACAAAAGTGAATTTAGTTAGAATGAGAAAAGAAACCCCAATGTATCACAAGTTTTAAAAAGCTGAGAAATAGCACAAAAATTACGAATGCCAGAAAAATAGCATACTATTTTTATTCATGAAATGCCTTCATGCTTCTATAATACTTTGCTACTGAATAACTCTGGCTTCCATTCACTTCAAACTTTGTTTCTTCTCTACTTCCTGCCTACTGCTAGAGAAGTAAATCGAAGCAATAAGGAACACAAGCCCAGAGAGGGGATGTGACTTGTCATCATTTTATTTGAAAATCTACTGGCATGAGAGCAAGGGAGACTGTCAGGGCCAGCGTCAGTGTCCTTTGTCTTTATCTTCTGGGGCAGAACTAAAAGGATTATCAGCAACATGCCCTACCCCCTTACCCACCCTCAAGCTCCAACTTTTACTGAATTCCTGATCAGAGGCCAGACCCTCTGGTGAAGACCACACTTACTGTTTCCAAGCAGAAACCTCTTCTCTCTTCCCTGTCCCACCAGTACAGGTGAAAGCTTTGGCTGCTGGGCCCCTCTGCCCTCTCTAAGATGGCTCTCACTCTCATGACAGGTCATTCGGAACATCCAGTGACCGCCATCTCAGGCAGCAATGTGAGTCTGCAAATCTCCAGTTTGCCTGCTAACTACACTCAACTCACCTGGCTTTACACCGCTGATCAGAAGATTCTAGAATGGGAGTCCAAAAGGACTAGCTTCTTCAATTCTAAGTTTAAGGAGAGGGTCCGACTTAATCAAAACCATGCACTGTGCATCTATAATGTCCAGAAAGAGGACAGCAGCACCTACATCCTCAGGGTGTTGGAGGAGTATGGGAGAGAGAAGGAGTGGCATATCTCACTGGAGGTACATGGTGAGTTTGGGGAGTCCCAATCTAGGGCCCTGGATGGACCACTGGGGAGGTTTCCTAGGGCACATGGGGGCCCTCTCTGGGAGGAGGATAGAGAAACCTCAGGACAGGCTTCATTCATTTCTCCTGGAGCCAGTTCCTCTGGGGAGTGAGGCTGGGCCAGCAGAACCCAAACTGATAGCCTTGGGACATTGAAAAGTTCTTCTGATGTTAGTGTCTGAAATGTGAAGGAAGGGAAAACCATAGAAATGATTTCCTCTCTAGTCTCTTCATGCTCTCCTGTGATCAACCCAAATCAGTTCTGAGCTCATCTTAATAATATACCTGAACACAGACTTCATCAGACTTAAGGAAAAAGTTATAAGAGACACAGGATGGGGCAGGAGCTGTTAAAGGAGGGTTTTTTATTTTTCAAAATGGATGGGACAAAAACTTCCACTCATAGCTCCAGCCTAACCGGTATGTGTGGAATAAGGACTAGGATATTATACTTGGAATCAGACAGACCTGGGTTAAAAACCTTGGTTGCTAGCTCACTTCCTAGCTGTGTGACCTTGGAGAAAGATCTTAACGTCTCTGTGTCCATATTTGGTAAGTTTGTTTTGATGGCAAGTAACAGAAGCCAATTTGATGTAAATTTAGCAAAAGAAAAAAAAAGAGTCTATTAAAGAAACTAGAACTTTTTAAAGCAATTCAAGGAACTGAGAAGAGTTAGGAAGGGCTGAACAAGAGGAAGAATGAGAACCAAGGCCAGCCCAGAGTTCGCAGCCTCAGGAATCTGTGGACTGTGCCTCTTTTGATCCCTGCCATGTACATGACTTACCTCTCAAAGCCTAGACTTTTGTAACTCTTGGTTTAAATTCTCAGAATTTAAAGAGAAATTTAAAGAGAGAAACTGATTAAGCCAACTTGGTTCAGGTATGCGTACCTGATCAAAATATTTATGGCCCAAAGTGTCAGCTTTTAAGGCAGAAACATGATTCCTGGGGAGGCCTCCGTGGTGTTGAGGTAGGCAAAAATTAGAGAAGAGGGGCGGGGCAAACATCCAAGACAGGGGCTACCCGAGAGCCTCAGGGCCCTCATATTGTGAAGATAATTATATCTTCCTTTTAGGATATTATGAGAATCAAAGTAGAAAATGGGAGTGAAACATCAAAAATGAAAACAAGGGGTTTTTCCCAAACCAAATCATTTTATCATGCAGTTTCCTTCTACCAGATGATTACCAAAAATACAAATACAAGATCTCTAGAAAATATTCAGAAAATATCTGTAATCTTTCTTCCCCAAAACAGTGTAAATGAAGAGTGTCTTCTACAACCCACCAGCTCAATGGTCCCTGTTCTAAGAGGCTGGAGGCTTCTTCTCACGTACTTCCTCTAAGTCACATGGCCTGAAAATTCGGGAAGTCCCGGAAAAAGGAAAAGATTCAAAGTCTCTTACAGTGGTGTCAGGAAAAGCCCAACTTTGTATCATCTACTAATTTCTGTGGTAAATGCTCCCACCACAGCCAACTCCAAGTTACAAATGGTTTCACAATCAGCTTGCAACATTCCTGAATATTTTAAATTCCACAAGCTGGTGTGACGTAAGCACACCTGCCTGGACATAAAACCCTCAGGATGGGATTAGCTGTAAGCTCGTTCTTCAGTACAGCCCCAGAATTTCTGATAGCTCCAGTGAGGCATCTTAGAGCCAGACTACCCTGGCTGGCTCAACGAGCCCCACCCACAAAGCACCCAGTGCATGCTACTCGCCGTGTGAAATGTGGAAGATGTAAGACAAGAGGCTAGACCACAGGAAATGGCGAAAAATAGTATGAAAATTGCTCAGTTCAAGCATGCAGGGGAAGTCCAGCAATCTCAGCGGGTTTCACATAGGAGACGGGTTTGGAGTTCAGGAGGCCAGGCAGGGGAAACTGCCATTGCCCACCACACGCTTGCAGCCAGAGGCGAGCTCTGATCTGGTCAATTCTTGGCACGTTTAATCCTTTGACACCAGAGCAGCACTGATTCTGTAGGTGTTTTACCCATGGCCAGAATGAAAAGGCCCAGAGGGTTTCAGAAAAAGTGGCCCTGACAAAGGAAAGAGCAGATGCTGGGATTACCTTTCATCCCATCTGGTGGCAGGACAACATCGGTGATGATGAGGTGACCTCCGACATGCATAGAACACTTGCGCCCTGCAAGAAGTACTTCCCAATGGACAATGCCATTTTATCTCACTAACATTGTGCTATGAGGTAGAGTCAGTTTACCCATGAGAAGAAGATTTAAGGGGTTAATTATTTTGTTACTGTCACTCCATGAGAGCCAATTCCAAGACCCAGGCTGGTCTTACTCCAAAGCTACTGCTTTGTCCTTTGTATCTCTGCTCCATCTATCCATCCACTCACCCATCCATCCATCTATCCATCCATCCATCCATCCATCCATCCTTTCATCAGATACTTACAGATTTCTATCTGGTAAGCGCTGTGCTAAACCCTGAGATACCAAAGTTAACAGACACAATGCTATTCATCACGCTAATGTGTGCTGGGGGTTACATGAGGTTCTTCTCTGTAGCTCTTCCAGAATCAGGGAGAGGGCTTTGCCTTGTACAGGGTAGTACCTCCTACCTCAGGACTCTTGCTGAATCTGTGTCCAAGAGCTCTTGATGGACAGGTGGGCCACGGTGCCAACTGTGGGCTGGTGCTGGAGAAGGAGCCTCACCTAGCTCAGACAGTTGGGATACTAAATCTGACCCCAGGAGATTTTTGCTGCTCTTTCTGGCCCACAGATAGTCCTAACCCCATTTTGTTTCTGGGTGCATGGCTCCCCCTCCTGGATCCATTTTAGCTTCACCCCCAAGGAGTAGCCCTTCCAGTCTGAACCTCCAGAGGTCAAAGCTGCTCACTGGCTCGCCCTGCAGGGGCCTCTTCTCCATGACACCACTTTCTGCGGCACTCAGCACCCCTCCCTAGCTCCCTTTGTATTTTATTGGTTAAACTCTCAAAGCATAATTGCCTCATAAATGCATAAACCCATTGTCTCATCTTACAACATCCTCCTCATCTTCAGATCCTGTACCTAAACCTGACATAAAAATCTGGAAGACACAGGAAGTGAACAATGCCTGTCATCTGCAGCTGTCATGTATGATCCCAAACCAGTCCATAAACTATGCTTGGTATGGGGACTCAGGGCCCTTTTCAACAGGGCTCCAGAATTTTATCCTTGAAATCACCGTTGAGCCACAAAACTACTCCAAGTTTTACACCTGCCAAGCCAGCAATCCTGTGAGCAGCAAGAATGACACTGTCTATTTCACCTTACCTTGTAAACTAGGTAAGAAATACTCCCCAGGGAGCTGGGGTGGGGGGGAGCTAGGGTAACTAGTTTTCTTTTGCATGAAATGAAGAAAGGTGTGGGGATCCTATTCAGCCTCCTGCTCAGATGGAGGACCCCATAGGCATCTGTCAGACCTGAGAGACTTGGCTTCTACCCTGGGCTCTGCCACTAGCTCTCAGCAAGCTTATCTGGCTTTTGTGGCGCTCACTGTCCTCACCTGCAAGGGCTGGCTGGCACTCCTACCCTGCTCTAACAATGCATGGTCCTAGAATCTGAGGCCTGGGTAATTGTAGGACAATCTGAGCTGTCAGGGTTGAGCAGGAGAAAAGCCCAAGTGGGACAGCAGACCAGACACAGTTGAACAGGTGCATGAAGGGGTTTCTGGCAGACAGCTTAAATCAGCAAAAGAAAGAAGGGCCAAGTAGATGAGCACAAGCAAGAACAAGTAGTGAACAAGAATGAGGGCCTTATCCTAAGGCAGAGACTCTGCTTTTTAGAAAGACAGACTCTGGGTTTCATGTTTCAGATTTCTCTGTCTCTTGGGAGGACCCACTCACTTGAGCATCATTGCTGGCTCTCTATCAAGCTTACACAGGTCCTGTAGTAGGATAGCCAGGATTGGGCAGTAAGCTCATAGGTTTTGGAGTTAGGTACTTGGGGTTAATCCTGGGATTGTCACTTAATAGCTAAGCAAGTGACTTAGCTTCTCTAAGTCATGTCCTTCTCCAAGTTGTATCCTTCTTAAATAACAGACAAAATGGTAATCCTTACCTCATGCTGTTATGAGGACTAAATGAGACAGTAAAGATACCCTATCTAGAACAGTGCCCAACAGGTCTTCAGTGAATGGTACTTAAATTAGAACCAGTTCCTTCAATTCTGGAGACACTAGGGGTTTAGGGGACCCCTCAATAAATTTAGATTACTATCCCCAGCATTCTGGATCTTGTACTTTCTACACCCCTGAAACCATATCCCCGAGTATACATATCCATACCCTTCCAGAATAACTCATATCTGTGGTGCCAACATTTACCTGAGTTCCCTGTCATGGCAGTCATCAGGGACCATGGCCCCCAGAGACACTGATCTTTCCCGGTCTTCTGGGACCTAATGTACCCTCCCACCTGTGCTGATTTCTTCACCTCTGTTCCTGCACAAGGACTATGGAATGTGTACACTCTTCTTTATTCTTCCCACCTGACTGGCCATGCCTCTTCTAGTCTCTCCTGCTACCACAGACCCTATGCGACAGTTGGGTGTCTGACCATGAGACCACCTTCATATCAACACCATATCCTGAGATCCAGAAAAGAGACACAGTCCCTATCCTTTATAAAATGAGGGTGACTGCTCATCTACAATGAGGATGAAAACAATAATAAGGCCCTTTTTTGGAAGGGCTAAGCCAATCTTGTCACTTTTCAGCCATCCAAATTATCCTAGAAAAGCACCCCTAATTTCCCTTCCCTACTGTATCACTCATTCCCTTTTCTTTTTATTTTCTGCTTCCTCTCCTGTCCTCTCCTCCATCCCCTCTGTTCTTACTCCTTCTCTCCCTTTCCCTTCCTATCAGTCTTCCCCTTCCTTCTCTTTTTCCCTCTTGGTATAGATGGGATGTGGGGTGGACAAACTGAGAGGGGAAGTAGTCCTACCTTCCCTAAAGTCAAGACACCTAAGCATTTGGAGTTTTCTTGTTCTTTCAGCCAGATCCTCTGGAGTAGCTTGGATTGCGACATGGCTAATGGTCATGGTACCCATTGTTCCTGGCCTCCTATGGACCTGAGACAAGCTCTTCTAACTCAAGAGTGAAACCAAGAGTGGTTAACCAAGACAGGAGCTCAGGCTACATGGGATGGTAGAAAGTGTGCTATTGAAACATCTACAAGGATTTTCAAATTAACTCTTTAAAAACTACAGTTAATATTTTATTTTATATCTCCTAGTTATTTTCCAACATACATACATAGATACACATATATTCTTCCCACCAAAAGATATGATCACACTATGCAATGTTTCCTTGTTTAAATAAACCATGTGACCATCAACATCAAACTGTCAGACAATGTCTGTTCCACTGGCCCAGACAAACGGGATACAAAGGGGAAGAGCCTGGGGCTATAGGCTCCTACAGGTTGTTGTGTGTGAGGAGTTAATTTGTGCTATCTCTGACTCTTGCTCCCACATCCATGCCAAATCTCGTGGGGTTCCTTCCAGCTTTGCCTCCCCCCCACCCCGCCCCACCCAAGTTCTGGCCTCCTCTCTGAGGAGCGTGCTCGTTAGGTTTCCTGGGAATATGGGGTCAGGCTTACCCCTCAGGAGTGAGCATGCAGCTTTGCCACATAAAAAGGGTCCCTCCCAAGCCTTTCCTGGGGAGCCAAGCACCACCACTCCCTTTGTGGGCAACTCTTCAAGTCCTACCTGTGTCACGGGATCTAATAAAACCATCAAATGAACAAAACATTCTCACTAGGGTCTTCCATTACAGGAAGGTAGGAGCCCCCAGGCCCCAGCACTGACAGAACACCTGGGATTTCTGTTGTGTGTTCCCCTCCTCCAAGGCTTTCATGGGCCTGGAGCTGAGAGGGCCACTCAAGGATGTGTTCCCCCTTCAGGGAAGTGTCCCACCACAGATCACTTTTCGTCTACATCAAACCAGCCTTCTCCGCCATCCAGCCCTCCTCTGTGTCAGAACATGCTGTGTGCTCACCAAACTCACATTTTCCTCCTGGGCTGTCCTGGTTAATTTTACATGTCAACTTGACTGGGCCCCAGAGGTGACCATATGTTGGGCCCAACATTATTCTGTGTGTGTCTGGGAGGGTTTTCTGGATAAGATTAACATTTGAATCAGTAGCCTGAGTAAAGCAGATTATCCTCCCTAATGTGTGTGGGTCTCACCCAATCAGGTGAAGGTGTGAATAGGCTCTCCCTCCCACAAATATGGAAGAATTCCTTCTGCCTGACTGCTTTTGACCTGGGACATTTGGATTTTTTTCCTGCCTTCAGATGCCATCACCAATCCTGAGTCTCCAGTCTGATGACTCAGACCTTGGGACTTGTCAGCCTCCATAATTGCATGAGCCAATTCCTTATAATAAATCTTTGTGTGTGTGTGTGTGTGTGTGTGTGTGTGTGTGTGTGTGTAGCTCTTATTGGTCTGTTTCTCTGGAGAACCCTGACTAATACATGGGCCAACAGAAAAGCTACCTTTCTCAACTCCCTTTCCATTTAGTTGGGACCATGTGACTGGTTTTAGCCAATAGAAAATGGATGGAATTGATGTGCCAGGAAGTGAGGGACTCTGAGAAGTGGAGCCACATAATGCAAAGGGCCTGGGTCCAAGCCATCACATGGCAGGCGGCTGCCTGGTCTACACTGAACATGCCTAGGAAAGTTTGGCTTTTGTTTGTTACCACAACATAGCCTGGACTCCCTAAGTCTCCCACCATTCCCTTCAGTCCAGCCTTGGTTCCATCCCCGTCTCACCTCTGATCGGCTGGCACCTTCCAATGGGACTGTCTAGGTCTCTTTTCTACATGCAGCATCCTTCCCTTTTCCCTCACTTTTTCGTGGCAGAAGAGGTTTTTTTGAAGGGACATGCACATACACACACACACACACACACACAAATGGAATCAAAGAGTATTTCTGGGGGAAAGCAGTAAGAGGAAAGAAATGTCACTTTATTTCAAAAATAAGCATAGTCCTTGCCTGCTAAGGAACAGGCACACCTCTCCAGGCATCATGTTTTGATTGGATCCAGTTACTTGAAGACCAGAGGCAAATACTGCCTTTGACAGCCCAGGTCACTGGCACCAACTATTCCCTGCCTCTTTCCCTCAAGCCAGTGCCAGATACATAGTTTGTTGGACTTACTGCAGAATGAAAATGTGGGGCTCCTTGTTCAAAAAGCAGGAAAAAAGTGCCATTAAATGTACTAAAATATAAAGTTTTTTCCTTTATTCCGCAGCCTTTCTGTACTTGGGATGATTTTTTAAATTGCTATTTAATGTTCTAAGTAAAGGAAATTTAAAATTTAAATTATTATTATGAATTTTATTGTTTATATTGTACAATGTTAGTTTTGAATGAAATATGAGAATATTTAATTTGTATGTGAAATAATTGAAATTACTCAATTCATATTTGGCAGCTTATACATGCATATGCATTTTGTTTTTGCTAGAACAGTAGAAATCATGCAAAAAACTAACTTAACTTTTTTAATTTTACTTCTTTTTTTTTTTAAAGACATTTATTCAGCATCATGATCAGACTATTACGTTTAGCAATCAATGGGTAAAAAAAAAAAAACTACATTAAAACCCTTTGTTGGAATGCTTTACACGTTCCACAGAACAGAAACTAAAATAACCTGTTACACAATTAGTCACAAATACAGTCCTCGAGTTTTTTGCCCATACACATGAGTATTGTCTAAAACACGTCTTCTTTGTAGCAGCTAGGCTCGGCCACCACTGTGCTTGACTGAGTTCACAAATCTGTTGTAACCTGTAGGTTCCCTGTCTCTTCTCTGGCTCTCCTCTCCTGCTAAGCTTTGTTTCCTGGAAGTAATGAAAACCTTCTGCCACTGCCGTAGCTCCTGCTGCTGCTGGAACCACTACAGCCACCTTGGTTTCGTGGTTTGTCAAGGTATTGGCCTCCACCACCATAGGGGCCAGAGCTTCTGCCTCCAAAATTTCCTCCTTTCATGGGTCCAAAATTTGAGGATTGATCGTTGTAATTGCCAAAATCATTATAGCTTCCACCACCTCCAAAGTTGCTTCCATCATTACCAAATCTGTTATAGCCATCCCCACTGCACCAGATCCACCACCATCTCCACTGCCACCAAAGCCACGTCTACCACTGAAGTTCCCTCCATGACCAAAGTCATTCCCACCAAAACCACCTCCATGACCATCACCAAAGTTTCCAGAACCACTTCCACCTCTTTGGCTGGATGAAGCACTAGTCATCTCTTGCTTAGATAGGGCTTTCCTTACTTCACAGTTGTGGCCATTCAGAGCATGGGACTTTTGAATGACATTCTTGTCTACAGAGTCATGGTCATCAAATGTTATAGAAGCAAAACCTCATTTTCCGGGTAAGATGGTTGCAGTGCGTGCGCTGAGGACCTGGAGCCAGAATGCTGGGCGGCTGATATGTGTTCGTTACTTTCAAACATCTAAAACATAGGATAGGATAATGTATTCCATTCTCCATATCCTGAGAAGGAATGTGAATAAGAGGAGAGAGGAGTCTAATGGGTAATTATGGACATTAAAACAATAAATATTCTACAGAAATGAAGGTATCATAATGATCATTTTGTAAGAGGCCCACTTTAATCATAAATAGCATCAAGGTGAGTTTATAGCAGCAATGTCCACAATAGCCAAACTGTGGAAAGAGCCAAGATGCCCATCGACAGATGAATGGATAAAGAAGATGTGGTATATATATACAATGGAATATTATGCAGCCATCAAAAGGAATGAGATCTTGCCATTTGCAACAACGTGGATGGAACTGGAGGGTATTATGCTGAGCGAAATAAGTCAAACAGAGAAAGACATGTATCATATGACCTCACTGATATGAGGAATTCTTAATCTCAGGAAAAAAACTGAGGGTTGCTAGAGTGGGGGGTGGGGTGGGAGGGATGGGGTGGCTGGGTGATAGACACTAGGGAGAGTATGTGCTCTGGTAAGTGCTGTGAATTGTGCAAGACTGTTGAATCTCAGATCTGTACCTCTGAAACAAATAATGCAATATATGTTAAGGAAAAAAAAAAAGAAGAAGATAGCAGGAGGGGAAGAATGAAGGGGGGGAAATCGGAGGGGGAGACGAACCATGAGAGACGATGGACTCTGAAAAACAAACTGAGGGTTCTAGAGGGGAGGGGGGTGGGAGGATGGGTTAGCCTGGTGATGGGTATTAAAGAGGGCACATTCTGCACGGAGCACTGGGTGTTATGCACAAACAATGAATCATGGAACACTATATCTAAAACTAATGATGTAATGTATGGGGATTAATATAACAATAAAAAAATTAAAAAAAAATAACATCAAGGTGAATATAATCCAACGTTTTGATTTGCATTCAGAAATCCAGGTTGCTTCTAATGTTGTCTAACTGACTACTGTATGTCCAAGTGAAATTTTGTAACAAAAAAGAAATTGTTTTAAATCTACTTGATTTTTTTCAAAATGAGAATCATGTAAATTAGAAAATAATGAATCAAATGAATGTTATTTTTAAAATTTAGCCAGTACAAGGAGTTACAAAGAAAATAAAATCATCCATAATCATATCGCTGCTAACATTTAGATCAAGGTATCTGTATACACAGCTATTCTTTTTATAAAAATGAGATCATGCTATATCTACTATTTTGTAATTTGATTTTTTAATTTAACATTATGAGTAACTTTACATGTCAATAAATAATTCTACATTAAAAAAAAAAAAAAGAAGGGAAGCAAAACCTCTCTTTTTGCCACTGCCCCAGTCAGTCATGATCTCAATCACTTCAATTTTCCCATACTGTTCAAAATAATCTCTTAGATGATCTCCTTCAGTGCCTTTTTAATGCCACCAACAAAAATCTTTTTCACAGTTAAGTGCCCACCAGGTCTTTGAGAATCTTCTCTTGAGACAGCCCTCTTTGGTTCTACAACTCTTCCATCCACCTTGTGTGGCCTTGCATTCATGGCTGCATCCATCTCCTCCACAGTGGCATACGTGACAAACCCAAAGCCTCTGGAGCGCTTGGTGTTTGGCTCTCATTACCACACAGTCCGTAAGCATTCCCCACTGCTAAAATGGCTCCTCAGACTCTCAATGGTTGTTTCAAAGCTCAAACCACCGATGAAGAGCTTCTGCAGCTGTTCAGGCTTTTTGGGAGACTCTGACTTAGACATGACAGTGGTGGGAATGGAGACTTTAACGATGCCTACTCGGCGGTGTCCACGGGCAGAAAGGAGTAATCTAACGAACATATCTTTTTATTTTACTTCTTGAGGCACACACATTTTTCCAACACTCTGTGGAAGCCAGTGGCTTTCACGACACAATTCCTTTGAAGTCATTTTGAGTCTCTGTGAACTCCTACAGGCCTTTGATCCACTGGATTCTGTACTCGTGGGGCACCACGAATGTGTACATTTGGATGAGGCAGCCAGAACAGGATGGACATGCATACTGCATGGATTTCCTCTGTTCATGTGCATGCTCCATTGTCCCAAAGGAATTCACTTAAAAAACACAAGTTGAAAGATGAAATGATTAAGAATTTCAAGATGGTGACAGCAGAGCACCAAACCAAGTGAAGAACCCTCTGATCATAGGGTCCTGTTTGACTTAATCGGTTGCATACCCATGCAGCTGGGTTTGCCTCAAGGATACCTGATACCTTACACCAAGACAATACTTCTCTGGGAGTTCCAGTACAAGGACCTAGCCTTATTCTCATGGATTCCCCAGCCCCTCATATGTTTATATACATCAAAACTTAGTGGGGAGATTTTTAGTGAACTCAAATGTTAAAAAAAAAAAAAAGACGGGGCCCCTGGGTGGCTCAGTAGGTTAAGTATCTGCCTTCAGTTCAGGTCACGATCCCAGGGTCCTGGGATCGAGGCCCTGAGAGTCGGGATCCCTGCTCAGTGGGGAGTCTGCTTCCCGTCTGCCTCTGCCCCTCCCCCAGCTTGTGCTCGCACACGCTCTCTCTCTCTCTCTCTCTCTCAAATAAATAAAATCTTTAAAAAAAAAGACAACAGACTCCCAAATGGAGTCACTTGTGCTAAGCCCATGTTGCCAAACCAAGACTTAATACCTAACTTAATTGCAGTTTCAATCTCTTCTAGGTTGAACCAATCAGTCTGGAATTACCAGATTACCTCATTGCCCCTAAAAGAAGGTGACCTTGCCTGAAAGAATCCACTCTTTGCTAGTAACTTTTGTCCTGCTCTCTTCTGCCTATGAAAGTCTTTCATTTCATACAGCTCTTCAGAGCTCCTTTCTATCTGCAAATGGGATGCCGCCTGACTCATGAGTAAGACCAATAAGATCTTTAAAATGCACTCAGTTGAAATTTTTAAAAAGATTTTATTTATTTATTTAGAGCCCGCAGGAGTAGGGGGAAGGGCAGAGGGAGAGAAAGAATCTCCAGCTGACTCCTCACTGAGCACAGGGCCCAACACGGGGCTCAATCCCATGACCCTGAGATCATGACCTGAACCAAAACAAGAGTTGGATGCCCAACCGACTGGTCACCCACGTGCATTAATGAGCCATTTGTCTTTGTGCAAAGAAGATATTCCAGCATTTGCCCAAAGTTCTTAACTGTGAACAGCCTCCAGTAAGTCCCATCCTTCATCCTTACTTAGGATGACATCTTTGTGGTCCTCCTTCAGGCCACTCTGGTGAGTTCTGCAGCACTGCCCTCTGCTGGCAAAACTGCAGCCAGTTTAAGTAAAAGGTAAAGCTAGGGATGAGGTCAATGCTACAAAAACTTTCACTTCAACTGCAGCAAACCTGGGCATCTTGTTAAAATACAGATCGAGTCAGTAGGTCTGAGGTGAGGACTGAGATTCTGCATTTTAAACAAGATTCTAGGAGATACTGATGTCTTTGTCCACAGATCATTATTTTTCCTCTGTAATTTTTTTTTAATTTTTTATTGTTATGTTAATCACCATACATTACATCATTAGTTTTTGATGTAGTGTTCCATGATTCATTGATTGTGTATAACACCCAGTGCTCCATGCAGAACGTGCCCTCTTTAATATCCATCACCAGGCTAACCCATCCTCCCACCCCCTCCCCTCTAGAACCCTCAGTTTGTTTTTCAGAGTCCACCGTCTCTCATGGTTCGTCTCCCTCTCCGATCTCCCCCCCTTCATTCTTCCCCTCCTGCTATCTTCTTTTTTTCTTAACATATATTGTATTATTTGTTTCAGAGGTACAGATCTGTGATTCAACAGTCTTGCACAATTCACACCGCTCACCATAGCACATACCCTCCCCAATGTCTATCACCCAGCCACCCCATCCCTCCCACCCCCCACCACTCCAGCAACCATATGATCCAGCAATTGCACTACTGGGTATTTACCCCAAAAATTCAAATGTAGGGATCCGAAGGGGTACGCGCACCCCGATGTTTATAGCAGCAATGTCCACAATAGCCAAACTGTGGAAAGAGCCAAGATGTCCATCGACAGATGAATGGATAAAGAAGATGTGGTGTATATATACAATGGAATATTATGCAGCCATCAAAAGGGATGAGATCTTGCCATTTGCAATGACATGGATGGAACTGGAGGGTGTTATGCTGAGGGAAATAAGTCCACAGACCAGTTTTTGAGCAGTAAGGCACAAGATGTCCCTGAGCTCCCTGGTTCTAGGCCTGTCCAAGAGACTTGGTTTTCTCCCACTTCCTGTCCTGCTCTGCTCCTGGACAACACACTGCTTCCCTTCTCAAGTTAAAATGTCCAGTGGTTCTTCCCGGGTTCCCACGATCCCCAGGTGTACCACTATGTCACCAGGGACCAGCTCGTCCCAGAAGGCAACACAAGGTGACACACAGAAGGTTTGCAAGACCAAGAGCTCCTGAGAAGTGAGAGAATGCAGCCTTCATATCTGGCCCTGGTGGTGGGACCTGGACCACTAAATTAGACCTGAACCCTTTGACCAATGAGCTTATTCATTCCCCACCCATATTTCCTGAGCACTGGGCCATACTGGGTACTGGGAGCTGCTTAATGAGAGCTAACATTGACTGATGTCATCAATGTGCCTGGCTCTGTGCTGAGCAATTTACCTGAATGCACTCTTTTAAGGAATGGGGATGGGTATTGGAAGAAAAAACTTTCTAAACTGTTCATTAGAGATTTTGATTTAAGATTTTATTTATTTGAGAGAGAGAGGGGGCGCGTGTGCACAGCAGTGGGGAAGGGCAGAGGGAAAGGGAGAAGCAGACTTCCCTCTGAGCAGGGAGCGGGACTGGGGGCTCTGGCTTTATCCCAGGACCCTGAGATCATTACCTGAGCCCAAGGCAGATGCTTAACAACTGAACCACCCAGGCGCCCCAGGGATTTGGATTTAAATGGCTTCCTTGGCAGATGCTTAACAACTGAACCACCCAGGTGCCCCAGGGATTTGGATTTAAATGGCTTCCTTGACCCTGTTAATGCTACACAATTCTTGCTGAGACCAAAGCTATCTTAGAAAAGTCCCATCCTTCATCCTTACTTCTTATCGAGGAGTAACAGGATCAACCTCCTCCAGTGCCTTGGGGCTATGTTCAAGTGCACTTGTTAAAGTGGCACCCAGAGAGATGTGCTCTCCCCTCTCCCTACCTGTTGCTCCTTCAGAAGACTGCATGGTGGGGGAGAGGACAGATTTAGCCCAGAGCCACCTGCATCAGCTGCAAAGTGGTAACCACAGGCCCTCATTCTCATTCACCAGCTGCAGGGCCTCTCCCGCTGTGCTCCTGCTGGGCCAACCGAGGCCCAATCTCTTTCTTTGTGCAGTCTCCTCCCTGACCCCAGCCTCTAGTCTCTCCTCTCCTCCACCATCTTCTCCCTTTCCAAAATTCTGTCACCTCATTTTCTATTCCCATCATCTTCCCATCTCTTATTTTTTTGTTCTTCTGGTCCACATCATCCTGTGGATCATTTCTTTCATTAGTTCTGCTCTTCACTCAACTATTTCTGCCTCTGATGTCCCATCTGCCCACAAGGGTCTGCACAGCCCCTGAGAGGTGATGCTTTGGTTGGTTTCTTTCCTCCCTTTGTGAAATAGGAAGTGTGGTCCCCTCAGTAAATGTCTTCTAGCGCTGTGACTTCTGTGCCTGGGGGTCCAGCTCAAGCAGAGCTCCCTTTGGAGCTTTAACCGGATTCCAATGGGACTTTTCCTCGTGCCTCAAATTTAGAGCTAGGAAAAAGAGACTTCACTTTTTAAAGAGAGCTACAAATAAGTTGGAGATAGTACCACCTCCAGGGGTGACTGAACTGATTTTGCTACTCAGGCAATCACCCAGCACTTCTTCTTTTATTTTATTTTATTTTATTTTATTTTATTATGTTATGTTAATCACCATACATTACATCATTAGTTTTTGATGTAGTGATCCATGATTCATTGTTTGCGTATAACACCCAGTGCTCCATTCAGTACATGCCCTCTTTAATACCTATCACCAGGCTAACCCATACCCCCACCCCCCTCCCCTTGACCCTGACTATGGACTCAGTTTGTTTCTCAGAGTCCATAGTCTTTCAAGGTTCATCTCCCCCTCTGATTCCCCCCCTTCATTTTTCCCCTCCTGCTATCTTCTTCTTCTTCTTTTTTTTTTAAACATATAATGTATTATTTGTTTCAGAGGTACAGGTCTGTGATTCATCAATCTTACACAATTCACAGAGCTCACCATAGCACATACCCTCTCCAGTGTCTATCACCCAGCCACCCCATCCCTCCCACCCCCCACCACTCCAGCAACCCTCAGTTTTTTTCCTGAGGTTAAGAATTCCTCATATCAGTGAGGTCATATGATACATGTCTTTCTCTGATTGACTTATTTCACTCAGCATAACACTCTCCAGTTCCATCCACGTCGTTGCAAATGGCAAGATCTCATTCCTTTTGATGGCTGCATAATATTCCAGTGTATATATACACCACATCTTCTTTATCCATTCATCTGTCGATGGGCATCTTGGCTCTTTTCATAGTTTGGCTATTGTGGACATTGCTGCTATAAACATCGGGGTGCATGTACCCCTTCGTATCACTACATTTGTATCTTTGTCACCCAGTATTTCTCATCACCACTCCATCTAAACAGAAGACTGGGGAGGGAATAGAAAAAAGGGAACCATCAGGATCAAAGTTGTTACAGTTGGGAGAGACCTGTGGCTTTTCCCTCTCCTCCTCATGAATGAGGTGCCCTTCTCATTATGCCCATTGAAAGGGGCCTCTGCAAGCCCCTCTTGAGAGATTCAAGGTATGCAAAAGAAGTGGATACTAATGCCTCACTTCCTGGCCAGGCAGTGATCTATTGATCTTCCCTAAGGTAGAAGTGTGACATTGGGGGCGCCTGGGTGGCTCAGTCGTTAGGCGTCTGCCTTCGGCTCAGGTCATGATCCCGGGGTCCTGGGATCGAGCCCCACATCGGGCTCCCTGCTCCGCGGGAAGCCTGCTTCTCCCTCTCCCACTCCCCTGCTTGTGTTCCTTCTCTCCTGTGTCTCTCTCTGTCAAATAAATAAATAAAATCTTTAAAAAAAAAGAAAGAAGTGTGGCATTGGATGGGAGCTGGCCTGCACACACACTGCTTGGAATGGCAGGGGTGTCGTGTCCCCAGAGGATGCCGCAGACAGGAACCAGGCTTCACAAGGTGGGCGGATCCCAGTGGCAAGAGGTTGCTGCACCATCAGTGGGAGCTGAGTGGGAGGAAAGAGGGCCAGAAGAGGCCAAGTCAGAGAACCTCTCCCACACAGCACAGTCTTCAGTGAAGAGCTCCCCACCCCCACAAACCTTGCTGAGGCCCCTAAAGCATTTGCATGGTGCTTCCCAAAAAAGCCAATATTTAGGTGTGTGTTATAGAGGCATCTGCAGTGGGTGAGTAGCAGCCAGAGAAAGAGATGATCAACAGCAGCAGGACAGCTAAGAAACAGTTTGGCTCTCTCCTCCTTGCCCTGAGCCATTTGAGAAGCTGGAACTGGATGAGGTAAAATGGGAGGGTGGGGAGTTTAGATCATACTTCCCTCCCCATTACAGAGTTTCTGGACCATGAGATAAGCCTGTGCTGGAGTGACAGGAAGAGGTTAAAAGGGAATTTTACATCGAACTGTACTATTAAATTACTAGAAGTGATAAAAATGAAACTGAGGGATTTTCCCAAAACATCCTTAAGTGACAGAAGGCAGGTTTGACATAGACTTGATGTGAAGGAGGGAAAGATCATTCTTTGATGTTAGCTCCCAACCCGCTGAGTTCAGAATATTTTAAAAAAAGATGGTTACTTGTGTTTATAAAACAGCTGCTATGAATCAAACACAATCTTAGATTTAGCACTCAGAAAGACAAACATCGTTCTTGCCTTCATGCAGATGATATTCTAGTCTGGAAGACAGCCCTAAGGAAAATTAGTAATTTAATTTCAGTTAAGACAGTGCTACAGATACTAGATACGACAACTTCTAGACAGAAGAGTAGTGAGGACTGAGCTAAATCAGGAAGATGGGATCTAGTTTTGAGGGTCAGAGAGAAATTCCTTTTGGAATCAGAGACTGAGAAAATGAGCAGGCGTTAGATTGGTCAGGGGAGTGTGTGTGGAGGAAGAGCCCTTGAGATGGAAGAAAGGAGCATGAGACAGGGATGCTCCGGAAGAAAAAAACAACCTGGTTGCTGGAGAGATTTGAGTAAAAAAGTATCTAAAGAAAGCTGTGGGCATATTTCTAGATGGCAAATAGAGAGCCATCTTGGGTGGTGGTCCTTGAAAAATAAACCAGTTCTCAAAGAATTGGATGTCCTTAGCATAATAATTCTGGGGCTTTAATTTCATAAGAGTCAGAGTCATATCAAAGAAAAATTTCATTTTCCTGATGGGACTGAGCCTGTTTATTTCCTAGGAAAACTAGTGAGAAAATTAGCTGCAAAATTTCACTGGCATGGAGACTTGATTAGAATGGAGAGGACCCATTTTCTTTCTCATCCTTTAGACTACAGTTTACCTTTCCCCACTCCAAAACCAACTTTGATTGAGCAAAGGAGAATTTCAATCGCATCAGGCCAAAGCCAGGGCATTTGTACTTGCAAAAGGCAAGGGAGGGTTGCAAAGGCAGGACCTGTGCCCTCTGGATCAGCTAGTTGTATGCAAGATACCCAAACAAAGGAGAATTTTACTGAAGGGTTTGGGAGTAACTAGGAGAATCAAGGGGAAAGCTAAACCCTGGTGTCTAGGTAGCAAGACTTAGTGGGCAAATTTTTAGGGTTCCCCATCAAGATGAATCAGTTCTAATTATTTTCCAGACTTGTGACACTGCTTTGTGTGCAAATTCCTGTAACTAACCACTGTTTCTTCTGAAGTTCCCTGGGCTTTTGAGGTCCACTGGGCAATTCAGTAAAGACCTTTATTTGCATCCATGGTAGAGTGGGTATTATTTTTCTGAGAAAACCAGGAAATATAAGAGGTATTCTGGAAAGGGCCAGTAATCACTTTCCAATCTCTTGTGAGGGGACTGGGAGAGGTAAGTTTGGAGGAGAATCGGCCACACCTTCTTGTGATTCTCCAAGTAGTCAACAAAGATAGTTATTGATAGCATCGAGCAGATCCATAAGCCAGGACCTACAGAGACACTGCCCTAATTCCCACTTCCTACCTCTCCTGCTTTGCACCAGCAGATACAAAACTGAATTCAGGAAAGCCTAACTCAGGAAAAGGAGGGAAGCTTTGCCACTCCTGAGATACAGGCTGAGATCAGTGGGTCTGGGAAGGCTGGAGAAAGCATGGCAGGAGATGAGACTGCTGGGGCAGCAGGGCCCATTTCATACAGGGTCTTGGGAATTTTATCTTAAGAACATTGGCAGGTGAATAGTGGGCTTTCAGCAGGGAAATGCATGGCCAGATTTGTGTTTTGAAGATTGCTTTCATTGATGTATGGAAACTTGCCAAAATGTTACAGATTCTATTGATTCTGTAACTAATTCTAAGTGATTCTATACGAACTTTCTGTAGGATGAAGAGGCAAATTTTTTGAAATATTTCATTGAAAAATTCCAGATATCAGTTTGGTTTTATGTATTTATTTATAAGATTTATTTATTTATTTTCATGGGGAGGGGCAGAGAAAGAGGGAGAGAGAGAGAATATTAAGCAGACTCCATGTTAAGTGTGGAGCCCGACATGGGGCTCGATCTCACGACCCTGAGATCATGACCTGAGCCAAAACCAAGAGTCAGATGCTCAACCAATTGAGCCACTCAGATAGCCCTCAATTTGGTTTTAGTTTATGAAAATTTTTTCTACTAGATATGGGATGATTAATATAATGCAATATGGAAGCTTTAGAGGTAGACCCATGGGCCTCAGAAATGACTGTGGTAAATATATATACTTCTATAAATATTATCACATATTTACATATGATAATAAATAAATATAAATCTATTTACATATTAAATAATTGTATATTCCTACATAAAGGAGAGACAAAATAGGTTCAAAATGTTGTGGCTACATGGACAAAACTGGGGAAGGACTTGAAATAAAACCTTGAAAACAAGTATTTTCTCAGAGCCAGGTGCCCCGAGATGTCCCCCTCTTACATGGTCAAACCATTTCTGGGTGGCAGAGACTCCCAATTGCTTACTAAATAAATATTTAGGGGCGCCTGGGTGGCTCAGTCAGTTAAGCGTCTGCCTTCAGCTCAGGTCATGATCCTGGAGTCCTGAGGGAGTCCTGGGACCTAGACATATCTGGCTTCCTGCTTCGTGGGGAGCCTGCTTCTCTCTCTCCCTCTGCAGCTCCCCCTTGCTTGTGCTCTCTCACGCACGCTCTCTCTCTCAAATAAATAAATAAAATCTTTAAAAAAATATTTGTCTTCTCTTTTTTCTCAAATCAACAAACCTGATATTTAGTTGCACACATTGCCATTCCTGTAAAGGTTGCATTTCTCAATTCCTTTACATGTAGATAAATTTTAGCTATTGCTATATAAGCAGAAATTGTGTGGGATTTCTGGGAATGGATAGGAAGGTATTTTCCATTTCTTCTTTCATCCTGCTTTCTAGGACAAAAATGCATGGATGGAGTTTCAATAGTCATTTTGAACCATGAGGATAAAGGCCATGATAGAACCACCATATCCTAGAGATATCCTAGATATCCTAGAAATATACAAAAATCAGTATACCTAACTCAACTGCCTACCTCTTTTTTTTAGTGAGAATAATAAAGATGTATCTTGTTTAAGGCACTCTTTTTCATTTCTCTTTAACTCATCTAATCTTAATCCTAACTGATTTTCATGTGTAGCTTGAAATACAGTTACCTACTCCCCAAAAGGAAACAACTAAAAGTTATAGCGAACTCTTTTTTTTTTTTTTTTAGATTTTTTAAAAAATTATTTATTTGACAGAAAGAGACACAGTGAGAGAGGGAACACAAGCAGGGGGAGTGGGAGAGGGAGAAGCAGGCTTCCTGCCTAGCAGGGAGCCCGATGTAGGGCTTGATCCCAGGACCCTGGGATCATGACCTGACCCGAAAGCAGACACTTAAAGACTGAGCCACCCAGGCACCCCAAATTATAGCTAACTCTTGTACCTAGAAGTCATGCCATGGATACAGTCTTCTCTGAGTTCAGTCAACTAAATGATGGCTATTTTCCCTTTAGTTCTCTTTATTACAGGCCAATCTTACTTGTGAATAGAAATTCTAAATAAAATATTACTAAATTGAATTCATCAACATAATAAGATATGCTATAGGACTTATCCCAGGAAAGCTAAGATATCTTAACTTTC
Source organism: Phoca vitulina (assembly GCF_004348235.1). NCBI lineage: Eukaryota > Metazoa > Chordata > Mammalia > Carnivora > Phocidae > Phoca > Phoca vitulina. Next base: position 544,902 of record NW_022589800.1, read on the forward strand.
AAAAACTCTGTTTATGTAATTAACTACATTGGCTAATTAAAGGGGGAAAGCATAAATCACTTCAATAAATGAAGAAAAAAGGTAAAATCTTTATGACAATTTAAAAATCAACATAGTAGCTGAGAATTCTCTTAACCTGATAGAATTTCATACATGCACACATAGACACATGGCACACACACATGGTACGGTAGCAAAAATGGCAGAATAAGGGCCTCCAAAAGCTCTCTCATCAATAAAGTCAATGAGAATATAGGGAAAAAATAATCAGAATCATCTTTTTCAGAATTCTAGAAATGAACCAAAGGCTTACAGCAATTCAGAGAGCATTTATTCAAGAAGAATGGCTGAATCCCAGTAAGAATAGTGAGTTCTGTGGTATTTTAACTTGCCCTACACACATCCTACTCTGTCTAGCCTCTCTCTTGCCTTTAAAACCAACAGCCCACAATCGTGGTGAAAGCCAACAGTGTGACAGCCACTGGTGGGGCAGATAGGGGTTGGAACTCCTTTGAAACTTCACTCTCAGAGAATTGTCGTTATTTGATCTATCTGGTGGTTCCTTGAAAGACCCCACTTGCAAGGTTGTCTTTATTGGACCTGACTGGGAAATCACAGTGTGAAAGCCTTTATCCTGTGGGTGTTTGTCAAACACAATTAGAGGCAACTGATTAACTTTGCAGCTTTCTGAGGTGTTGGATAACAGTTCTTTTATTCTTATTTTTCTGTTGAATCCAAAAGAAGAGAAGAAAGCTTCCATGAATAACATAGGTAGGGGTTATAGGTAGGTTGTAGTTCAGCAGGGCTCTGCCTCACAATGTCTTTCCATTTCAGTTCCCAGGCACAGGAGCAGCTTCTTTCTCTGTTAGGCTATTCTCTGGGAGAGGGTATGAATACAGAGTAGAAGGGTCTTTTTTTTTTTTTTAAGATTTTATTTATTTATTTGACACAGAGAGAGAGATCACAAGTAGGCAGAGAGGCAGGCAGAGAGAGAGGGGGAAGCAGGCTCCCGGCTGAGCAGAGAGCCCGATGTGGGGCTTGATCCCAGGACCCTGGGATCATGACCTGAGCCGAAGGCAGACGCTTAACTGATTGAGCCACCCAGGCACCCCTAGAAGGGTTTTTTTAAAACACAGGTTTGACTGTGACATTTCCATGCTTAAAATCTTCAAGGATAGGTGCTTTAGAGGGCCTGAAGGTGACTACTAATCCCTACATGACTTGGCTTCTGTGAATTTCTTCTGTCTAATTTCTAGCCTGGCCCCTCCCTAGCATCAATGCTGCAAGCTTCCTGAACTACTTGTAGTTCCCCAAATTCACCCAGCCTTTGCTCAAGCTTTTGTATTTCCTGGAATCTCCCCTCCCCCTCCCCTCCTTGCTTGCCCAAAAACTCCTACTCATTTTTCAAGATTCAAACCAACTGTTGCGGGCGCCTGGGTGGCTCAGTTGGTTAAGCGACTGCCTTCGGCTCAGGTCATGATCCTGGAGTCCCGGGATCGAGTCCCACATCGGGCTCCCTGCTCAGCAGGGGGTCTGCTTCTCCCTCTGCCCTCTTCCCTCTCGTGCTCTCTGTCTCTCATTCTCTCTCTCTCAAATAAATAAATAAAATCTTTAAAAAAAAAAAAAAAACAAAAAAAACAAAAAAAAACAAACCAACTGTTGCTTCTCCAAAGCCCCAAAAACACTTCTTAGGGATGAGACTCTCTCCTCCCCCATACATTACTTCTTTATATCCCCTGTGAGATGGAGAAGATTATTGCAGAGAAGACTCAGAAATCATCAGTAGGGAGGCCCAACGAATTTGTATTTCCCCATATTTTCTTCAATCTTGGAAGACCAAGAGAGGGAAGTGGCATGCCCGAGGCCATGTAACAAGTTACCAGCAGAGTTGAAGCTGGAAGTCAAAGATGTTTTCTCTTTCATTTGGAGTTTGCTGATGCCCACTTGGGCACTCTTTGGGACTTGACCTATTTTCTCTCCTATGTTCATAAAGGTCTCCTGGATTCTCTCAAACCCCAGACCACTGAATTTTGCAAGGCTTGCTATGATGGCAACGTTGGTAGACTTGCTGGTACCTCAAGAAAGCCCTGGAATGAGTTCCACTTCTAGGCTTATACCTAACATCTAGAACCACAATGGAAGCCTCTGGAAGGCTGCATGATGTAAGGGAAAGAGCATAAACTCTGGAGCCAGACATCTTAGGTTTGAATTCCAACACCCACCAATTACCAGTTTTAGAACCCCAGGAAAAGTAAACTTTCTAGTCTCAATTTCCTCATGTGAAAAATTGGATGCTCTTTTCATCAAGATTAAATGAGTTAACCTTAGTAGATCATTCAGCACAAGGTCTGGCATACAGTAAGTACTCAATAAGTATTAGTTGCCTTCTTTTGTCTCATACTGCTCCCTCCTCTTTCCCAGGCACAGGAGTTTAATTTGACTGAATCAAGACAAGATCTCTTGGCCTAACTTTTTCCAGGTGTAAAATAAGAAGGAATTGATTATGTGGTCTCTGTACCCCAAATAATACCTTCTTTCTATTCTTCTTGCTTTTAGCAATCTTCCCTTCAGGTCTGTGGACAGAGCACAAAACCTGCCCAAGGGTGTGACTTGCACAACAGAGTTTTTGCTCTCAGAGGAAGTAGAGGGGAGTTGGGAGGTACCTGGGGAAATGCAAATTTGTGGCTAAGTAGGACTTCCCTGGGTCTGATGATTTCCAAGATGCTGCTGAGATATAATTCCAGTGATGACGTGGAGAGGAGAGGCCAGTCCTACCTCAGAGAATGGTTGTAATTAGCATGTCTATTCCACAAATAGTTTTAACACCTACTGTATGTCAGGTATTGTTAGATTGGGGAAATATTATAAATAGAGCAAAACGAAACTCAGTGAGGGGGTGAGTAGATTGACCTAAACTGAAGAGACCTGGTTTCTGGTCATTGCTTTATAAAAACTGGCCATGTTGCCTCTGGCAAGTCCCTCAGTAGTAAGTGTTAACCTCTAAATCTCTGCTTTCTGATAGTGAGATGAGGGACATGGAAGAATAGCTTCTAAGGTTTTGTGTGTGTGTGTGTGTGTGTGTGTGTCCCCAGATTTATATCTTCTCTGAAACTGAGTTCTGTGTATTCAAGTACTCTCTGGAAATTTCTATCTGGATGAACCATAAACACTTCAACTGAACATATCCCAAGTGAACAAACTAATCTTATACTCTTGCTCCCAATTTTGACCCAAAGTTATCTTTACCTCCTATACTTCCTATCTCAGAGACTGCCATTGCTATACACTTGAAGACTACACCATAAATCTAAAGGCCATTGTATACAGGTTCTTCTCTGTCACATCCCACATCTAATCAGTCGCCAAACTTTACCAAATCCACCTATGAAATGAGTCTCCAATGGACCTCCTTCTCTCCTACCTCATTGCCCCTTCTTTAGTGGAGATTATTAGTTCTTCTAATCATCTCCCTGTCTGTAGTTTTACCTAAATCTCTCCCATACTGTGCCTGAAGTAACCTTTCTGAAGCAGAAATATGGTTACTCACCTGCTTAAAACTTTTGGTGGCTCCCATCAAGAGGATGAACAACTTTCTAAGAGCATGTTTAATTATTTATGTGTGAAAAAGAGTTTTGATCAGGTGGAAGGAGGGACATTATCTCTTGTTGGAAAGCCTCAGTTCCCTTGGTAGAGTATCCTTAGGAATGAATGAAAAAACAATGAGGAAGAGAAGGGAACTAGCAAACATTGAGTGTCCATGCTATATCAAATACAGTACTTTATAGACACTATGTTGTTTTACCCCTTGGAAAATATATGAGATATTTAAGGTCAGGTTCCCCCCAAAGTAGACTCTGAGATGGAGATTTGTGAGCAGGAAATGTACCAAGGAGTACTTGTGAAATCAACACCTGTGGGAAGTGAAAGACAAAGGACTGAGCAGAGGGAGAAGTGGAACTCCGGAAGCAGTTGGAACAAAGGCCTCAGCTGACCATCTGAGGACCTGGGGAGCTGGGATGCCCCCTAAGGGCTGCTCCAAATTGAGGCAAGGGGACTAGACTTTTATACCCTTTCAGTGACCAGCTGACCATTTGTTAGATGTAGGTGGTGCTCATCAAAGGAACTGCCTGAGGGTGGCTCCCAAGGAGACACTTGACTGCAAGCTGTCAAGCACCAGTGCTTCTGGCAACTGGGGAATGGTTGCTTTGGTTCTCAGACCCAAGCAGCACATCATAGCACCCATTACATGAGTAAACTTGTAGTGCACTATTTTATAGAGGAGAAAACTGAGTGTCACCAACAATGTGATTTATCCCAGGTCATACACGTAGTGAATGAAATCCCTGTAGTTACAATTCATATTTTTCGGACTCCATGCTCCTTTGACTACAAATACTTCTGCAATTAGAAAAACTTTCATTGGCGTCAGGTCAAACCTGAACCCTCAGGGACTTTGGGTGGCATAAGTTATCACACACGTTAATCATTAGAGGAAGAATTAGAGCCAACCCATAGTGAGGCCAAGTATTTAAGGTCTTAGAGATTTCCAAGAACAGACAGTGTAAGTTTCAAGATCTGTGGGGCCTCCAGGGGAAAGCCAGGACAAGCAGAGCGGGACCATGCTTATGGCAGGCCCAACGTGGGTCTCTGTAGAGGACTGGTAGCTGGAAAAGCCAGCAAGGCAATAATCACAGACCTGGCAGCCAGTGGCCAGAAGTGGCCGGCAAGTTAGAGAGCTCAAAAGGCTGATGGTAGAGGGACCAAAGGGAGGGGGAAAGAGAGGGCCTTAAGGTCAAACGGAGGCAGTTTCTTTTTTTTTTTTTAAGATTTTGTTTATTTATTTGACAGAGAGAGACACAGTGAGAGAGGGAACACAAGCAGGGGAGTGGGAGAGGGAGAAGCAGGCTTCCCGTGGAGCAGGGAGCCCGATGCGGGGCTCGATCCCAGGACCCTGGGATCATGACCTGAGCCAAAGGCAGACACTTAACTGACTGAGCCATCCAGGCGCCCCAAACGGAGGCAGTTTCTAAGAAGAGCACAGGAAATACCAAAGAAGTCAAGGGTCATAGGTACTTAATGATAAATACATTAGGATATGCTGTGCAGAACTCAGAAAGAATGATGAAGGCTTTGCTAAGCAGCATGTCTCCTAGGCCAGTGTGGCAGGAGGTAGTGGAGCTTATGTTCAAGTGCTGTCCCTGTTCCTTATTTACTATGTGACCTCAGACAAGTTATTAGCTCTCTAAGGCTCCGTTTCCTCATCTGTGAAGTGGGGTAGTAATAGTGCAGGGCTCGTGGGAAAGAGAAGCTGTTTCTGTTGTGGGATTCTCATATTCTTCCATGCCCATGACCTAGCATACCTGTGTCAACATGCCAAATTTAGAACCCAGGATCTTAAAGCAAGTTCTTGTATTTTGAGAAGTTCAGTAAGCAACATAGGAAGCACCCTGATTGCCCCTCTTGCTCCCAGCTTTCTATCTCAGTGTGGAATGGTGGACACTCTGGGATGTGGGTACACGTCTACAGAAGGAAGCCCCCATGGGAGATGCTAGCTGGAGGAAAGCTGAGAAGGACAGCTAGGTCTTGGGGTGCCATCTGAGCACACAGTTTAATATCCTGGCCACTTGGGGTCCAGACAAGACCAGGGTTTAGTATTTTAATGGCCTTTACCCTGGTTCTATCATCAGGGAGCCACCTTCTTGAAGACTGTACAACAGAAGTAGAAGCCTGCTCTTAACTGACTTACTCACTCCTAGAAAAACATCTCAGGATGAAACCCAGGGCTTGTCGTTTTAACTCTGTTATCTTGCTTAACAAAGCAAACAGTTAAACTAAGGAAGGAAGCCTCTGTGTCCAGGTATGGTCTATACTTTCACCCCATGGAATGCCATCTATAGTTTAACATTTTAAACAATTTCATGATCTTCTTTTGCTCTCTTTTCAAGGCAAGATAATTATTAATACAATATTCTTTAATAAATCCCTGTTCAGGGGCGCCGGGGTGGCTCAGTTGGTTAAGCGACTGCCTTCAGCTCAGGTCATGATCCTGGAGTCCCAGGATCAAGTCCCACATCGGGCTCCCTGCTCACCAGGGAGTCTGCTTCTCCCTCTGACCCTCCCCCCTCTCATGCTCTCTCTCTCTCAAATAAATAAATGAATTAATTAAAAAAAAAAAGAAATCCCTGTTCATTAAACTAGGCAGCAGCATATAATCATACATTTTAATGTATTATGTTAAATAAAAAAGAACACAAAAGTGTGTGCAGAGCCGTCATTTTAGTTACAAATGTGCTCATGGAAGGGGTGACCTACTGAGGCAAGAGGAAACTTCACTTAAGCTACTGCCCAGGAAGGAGTGTAGCTTCCATGCTGGGCTCCAGCGTCTTGACTACAATTGTTATTTAGAACTAGCCCAACTCTCAGGTGTTTACTTGGGATGACACCCGGAGGCATTTTTTACTTGAAACTTCGTAATACAGCAAAAGAATAAATTGAGGTGACCAGACCCATCTCAGAACTCTGTAAGTATTTTTACAGTCACAGTTAAATTAAAAAATAACTCATTACTATGCTGTGTGATTTTGATCTTGACTTCAAATCCCTCTACATGTAGATTTTGCAAAACCGAATCAGGTTTGGCTAACGGCTCAGTTCACATTTTCATTCTGTTTCACATTTTCTGTTCTGATTTATATGTAATTGTATGGTTCCTGTTATGTTTTCTGTGCTGATATTTTTATTTATGAAGTGTGATCTTCTATACTGAGGTGTTCAATTCCTTTATAACAGAGCTTTTAAATACTTATTGCAGAAAATTCACCTTTTTTTTTTTAAGATTATTTATTTATTTATTTGACACAGAGAGAACAAGAGAGAGAGAGACAGAGAGCAAGCACAAGCAGGGGGAACGGCAGGCAGGGGGAGAAGCAGGCTCCCCGCTGAGCAAGGAGCCCAATGTGGGGCTCCATCCCAGGACCCTGGGATCATGACCTGAGCAGATGCTTAACTGACTGAGCAACCCAGGCACCCCACTCACCTCTCTGTCTTAAATTGCTGAGAGTTCTTAATGGCCTCAAACGTGCTTCATCTCTAATTTGTGCTGCAAAGTTACTGTTGCCTCTCATGGGGAAGCCCAGGACCGACATTCATTGCCAGGGTTCCTATAGCATTCTGGTCCAGTTTCTGAGGATTGTCCCTGATCTTGACCACAAGGTAGTACTTCCTGTGCATCACCTGCTGCGGCCACATGTGGTTCATCATCTAATCACTCATGCCTGCTTTCAGGAAATGATGAAACCGAGAGACACCAAGTACAAAATGGCTACCACATGCTGGGCTTTGCGCTGAGTGCCTTACTTGCATTGATGTCATTTAGTTTCCCACAACCCTGTGAGATGTTTCCTTATCTTTATGTTACTGACGAGGAAAGAAAAGTTCAGAGAGATTATGTAACTTGCCCAAGATCACACGACTTATAAATAACAGACTGGGGACTTGAACCCAAGTCTCTCTGACCCCAGAGCCAGAGTTCTGAGCCAGCCTAATCTAGGGCCTCCTAAACAAAGAGTTGGAGATCTGCAAACTTGAAAGCAGTTGTGACAAGGCTAGAAGACTATGGAAGATTTTCTTTTCTTTCTTTCTTCTTCTATTTCTTTAAAAAGATTTATTTATTGGGGTGCCTGGATGGCTCAGTCAGTTAAGTGGCTGCCTTCGGCTCAGGTCATGGTCCCAGGGTCCTGGCATCGAGCCCCATGTCGGGCTCCCTGCTTGGTGGGAAGCCTGCTTCTCCCTCTCCCACCCCACCCCCCCGCTTGTGTTCCCTTTCTCGCTGTCTCTCTCTCTGTCAAATAAATAAATAAAATCTTAAAAAAGAAAAAAAAGATTTATTTATTTATTTTAGAGAGAGAGAGTGGGGGGAGGGGCAGAGGGAGAGGGAGAGAGAGAATCTCTTGCAGACTCCCCGATGAGCACAGAGCCTGACCAAGGGCTCCATCCTAGGACCCTGAGATGATGACCTGTGTGGAAATCAAGAGTCAGACGCTTAACTGACTGAGCCACCCAGGTGCCCTTCTTTCTTCCTTTAAAATGTTCTTCAATACTGTATTACATTTGCAATTTTAAAAAGAGGAGACAGAACCCTAATATTTAAAAATCCCATTTCCTACAATCCTTCTCTTAACTAGAAATGTTATTTGATAAAGTCATTCAAGTGGTTGATAATTAAATGTGTAAGTCCTTGTATGATTCCATCATTAAGGGATGTTGAGAGTCATTATATTTAAATCTGATAGAATGTTTTCCTCATGGTTAGCGTGGGGTCAGGCAAGTGCATGGAGAAGAGGAAGCTATTGGACTTCCTTGCTGTGCATCATCCGAGGGTATCCCCACACTCTATCGCTCTCTCTAGTGATCCCAGCTAGAGTTCTTCACTCGAGTCCCCCAGTCTATAGCTCCATTTTCCAAGCTGCTCAAGTGTCCTAGCTTTTCCTTCTTCCCTGGACTCACTTCAGGTCAGCCTACATCATTGGCATGTCAGTGCAGAAATCCCATTACATATGTGGCCTGTGAGCATCTCAGAAGGTCATTCAATGACCTCATGGAGCATGCAATCCCTCCTCCCCAGCTGTCTTCATCTCTCAGGAAAGTGATCACTGGTTAGGGACTGGGACTATTCAGAAAGGAATGAATTCTGTTCCTTGCCAGGCTTTGCAAGAAGAGTGCTCAGTGGACTTGCCAAAGAGCCTTCTAGAACTGCTAAAGAGGAGCCCTTAGTTTGAGCTTTGTGTGAAGGGAAGAAGAAGGCTGACCATGGTCATCCAGGGTTTGTAGCATACTTTGCGAATTATTGTTATATTTATAACTCTATCTAAGAAGGTAGATCAGAGCTATGGGAGGCAAATTTTGGTGCACAGAAAAGGTCTGAGGTTGGTGACTCAACAGCACTGTTACTGGTTCCTAAACTCAGTTCCTTCCTAGAAGGAGTGGAATGGCGTGGGCATTTCCCTCTCTCTAGCAGCTTATGCCGGTAGAAAGCAGGCCAGCAAACTACATGGCTGCCACATAAGGTAATTTGGGGGATACTAGGAAGCACCCCCAACCCTACCAAGAATACTTCTCAAAGAGCTGTGGAGACCGCAGGGACAAGAGAAATTTAGAGTCAGTCCAGGGAAGCCCCAGAAGGGAGAGATCCCCACATATTGGCTCTGGGGTCTGGAAGGAGGGCAAGAACATCAGTGGAAGTGACTAGAGTTTGGGGAGGTAACCGTCAGATTACGGATGCGCATGGATATCTCTCCTCAACCTCTAGACTCTAGTGTTCTGACCTGGATCTGAACATTGGAGGAGGCGCTGATGTGGGAAACCTGCGGAAGGCCTTGGAGTGAGTAATTTCAGCCTCACAGGCTCGGTAAAGGCCAGAAGGCACTGCAGGTGGCATCTTCACAAGCCACTCTGGGCCATGTCTCCAGCTTCTCTTCCTGAGCCTGGGTCACTCAGCACATCCATTTGCTCAGGAGGATGGCTACTGGCATGAACACAGAGGATAAAGATGTTGGGCAAAACCTGGGCCTTGGTCTGTGATAGAGCCACCTCAGAGCCTGGTTTCTGCCCCCCTCCACCCCCCCCATGCCCCTCAGCCCCCACAGCCCCAACCCACTGGAGGGCTATCTGCTCCACTGGTCTGCTCAGTCTCTGTATCAGACACTTGTCCCGTGGGCTTCCTCATCTCACCCAACAGGGCTGAGCCAGGGTGTTTTTTCCAGTGATTTCCCCGGGCTGATTTTAGACTTTGCAATCAGGTCTCCTAGGAGATGTTTCAGAATTTGGGGGAATTTTGTATTTTCATTTTGTTTTTGTGGGTTTTTTTTTATTGTTGTTGTTTTAATTTTTTTTTTTTTAATTTTTCTTATTCCAATGGATGTGCTTATCATGGGCTCCAAGCAGCCAGGTAGTCTGGTCTGCCCCTCCGTGATCCCTCCCTCTGGTGGTGGCTCATGTTATAGGGACCTCTCTGGTCAGAGGCCATGATGAGCACAGTCTTAAGCTGGGAAGCAAGGATGCTCAGGGGCAGCCCAGCTCCAGGCAAATTCAGGCAGGTCACTTTGCCACCCTAGCCATAAAGTGTCAGGAGAGAGAGTAGCAAATCTTAGGGGGATGTTACACCCTCCTGTTTAGGAGATAACCTCATTGTGCAGCCCACCTGAGATTGGGGAGAGCTCTTTTCCATAGACATATGGTCCTCCTCAATCTCAGAGTGGGGTTCCATATAGCCAAAGGGAAGGAAATGCTGCTTTGTCACAGGTGATGGAAGTAAGGGCAGGAAACGCTGCTCACTCAGGATTCTCCTGTTGTCCATACCTTCATCTCTGTGCCAGAGGGAATATTCCATGGATAACAGGTGATTGACCAACATGAGCCTAAGGATTGGTTAAAGTTCTTGCCAAGTGTAATGGAAGTGGTATGGTGAGGGGAGAAGGCACAGACTCTGGAGTTAGGTAATGCAGGATTTGAATCCATTTCTTCCATTTTGGGCACTCTGAGCCATTAGACAAATTATTTAGCAGCTCTGTACCTCAAGCTGTACAATAGTGATAATTATACCTGCTTTTTCCTATTACAGAAATTAATGAAATAACGTATGTGGAAGCCCCAGGCATCCAGGGAGTTCAATTAGTAGGATTTCCTTCATCCTTATCTTCTTGAGTATTCGTGGGGATAATGAGTACACTCCAGGGAAAGAGAAAGAGGTTTTGACCTGGAGTCAGGGTTCCCAAGTTTGGTCCAGTTCCTGCCTTCCATCACCACCAGCTCTGCTTCCTTCATAGGGCTGTTGTAAAGATCAAATAAGGTAGTGAATATGAAGGCTTTTGAAAATGGACTTATAAATATGAGGCTTTATCACTTGCATATCTTTGGTTGTGGGTCTGTCCGAATCTGCTCTTTACAGCTGATGGAAACGGCTTGGTGTACCAGATAACAGTAACTACAAACCTTGTGGTGGTCACCTTGCCGCTCAGGTCCTATCTTGGTTTCCTGTGGCTGCCATAACAAATACCACAAACTTGATGTGGCTCTACTGTAAGTCTTTGTAAATACTCTTTATCAGGTGGAGGAAGTCTTTCTCTATTTCTGGTTGGCCAAAAGCTCTTATTAACAATTTTGTTAATTTTTTTCACACCTGTTAATATGATCTTGTGATTCTCCTTCTTTATCCTGTTGATAGGATAGATTGATTTTTGAATGTTGAACCAGCCTTGCATGCCTGGGACAAATTCCACTTGGTTGAAAACATCCCACTTTTTATACATTGTTGGATTTGATTGGGTAATATTTTGTTGAGGATTTGTGTACTTACGTTCATGAGAGATACTGGCCTGTGGCCTTTTTTTTCTTGTGATGTTTTTGTCTGATTTTGATATTAGAATGAGTTAGAATATTGAATAGAATGAGTTAGGAAGACAGTATAGAATGAGTGAGTTAGTATGATTTCTGATTTGGAAGGCTATTTAATTGTTGATTCAATTTGTTAATAGAAATAAACCTATTTAGATTGTCTATTTCAACTGTGAGTTCTGGCAAATTATGTCTTTCAAGGATTGGTCCATTTCATCGATGTTATCAAATTCATAGGCATGAAGTTGTTCATAATATTCCTTTATTGTCCTTTTTATGTCCATGGATTTGGTAGTGATGTCCCCTCTTACATTTCTGATATTAGTAATCTGTGTCCTCTTTTTTTTTTTTTTTTAATTTATTTAGCTTGGCTAGAGGTTTACCAGTTTTGTTGATCTTTGCAAAGAACCAGCTTTTGCTTTCATTGATTTTCTCTATTAATTTCCTGTTTTCAATTTCATTGCTTTCTACTCTAGTTTTTATTATTTCTTTTCTTCTGCTTACTCTGGACTTAATTTGCTCTTCTTTTTCTAGTTTCTTAAAGTGAAAGCTTATGTTACTGATTTTAGGTCTTTTTTCTTTTCTATTATGTGCATTCATTGCTATCAATTTTCCTCTAAGCACCACTTTTTTTTTTTTTTTTGTGGCTGAATCCCACAAATTTTGATAAGTTGTGTTTTCATTTTCATTTTGTTCAAAATATTTAAAATTTTCTCTTGAGATTTCTTCTTTGACCCATGTATTATTTAGAAGTGTATTATTTAATCTCCACATATTTGGGGATTTTCCAGTCATTTTTTTGTTACAGATTTCTAGTTTAATCCCTCTGTGATCTGAGAGCAGACAATGTATGATTTCTATTCTTCTAAATTTGTTAAGATGTGTTTTATGGCCCAGAAGGTGGACTATTTTGGTGAATGTTCCATGTGAGCTTGAGAAAAATGTATATTCTGCTGTTATTAGGTGAAGTAGCCTATAGGTATCAGCTGATTGGTGGTGGTGTTGAATTCAATGGTGTACTTACTGATTTTCTGCCTATTGGATCTGTCCATTTCTGATAGAGGGGTGTTGAAGTCTCCAGTGATGATAGCAGATTCATCTATTTCTCATTGCAGTTCTATCAGTCTTTGCCTTATGTATTTGAAGCTCTGTTGTTAGGCACATATACGTTAAGGATTGTTATGTCTTCTTGGAGAATTGACCACTTTGTCATTATATAATACCCTTCTATTTCTGATAACAACATTCCTTTCTTTGAGGTCTATTCTGTCTGAAATTAATATAGCAACTTATGCTTTCTTTTGATTAGTGTTAGCATGTTTTCTCTTTCTCTACCCATTTACTTTTAATCTTTATATGTCTTTATACTTAAAGTGGGTTTTGTTTTTGTTTTGCTTTGTTTTTTTGAATCATACTTCAATTTATTGGCATTGTCAGGCTGTGAACAAGACAGGTATTTTTTTTCCCATGAAGGGAGATCTTTTTCAATCTGCCCTAACATGTGCCCACACATCGTCACCTGGAAAATGCAGCGTTTCAAGCTTCAGTCAGAGTAGATTATTCCTTTTTCACTTTCACAATTTTTTTGCTGCTGCCGGAAGTCTTCTTGGCATTTGTTTCTAATTCTATCGTCAGTGCATCTCTCACTGCTTTTGCACAGATCTGGGAGTATCAGATGTAGCTGAGTCCAATCTGTCACCAGTACACCACCATGATGCCTCAAGAGTGAGTGCCCCTGGCCAACTCGCAAGGACATGTCAATGCTGGCTTAGTGGGCAGCCCAGCTACAGGAAGATCAGGCCTGAGAAGCAGAAGGGGCAGGACTCTGGACCTGCCAAACCTGCCACCTCTTGCCCTGATCCACCTCCCTAATGGTCCCTGTTGTCCACCAGGAGCCAATAGGGTCTCGTTTTTTTTTTATCCATTCTAACAATCTCTGTCTTTTAATTGGTTCATTTAGATCATTGGCATTCAAAATGTTTCTTGATATCATTAGAATATTATTTACCATATTTGTTACTGTTTTCTATTTGTTGTCCTTGTTCTTTGTTGTTATTATTGCCTTACACTCTTTTTCTGCCTTTTGTGGTTTAATCGAGCATTTTATTTTCTCTCTTTTCTTAGTATGTATGGTATACTATTTTTTTAAACTTTTTTTTTGTGGTTGCTCTAGATTTTGCAATATACATTTACAACTAATCCAAGCACATTTTCAAATAACACTATACTGCTTCATGTGTAGTGTGAGTACCTTATATAACAAAATAATCCTAATTCCTCTCTCCTATCCTTTGTATCATTGTCCTTCATTTTACTTATATATAAGCATTCAGAAGCATATATATACATAAGAAATATACATAAGCACACATAATTGAATACATTGTTATTATTATTTTGAATGTGTTATCTATTAAATCAATTAAGAGTAAAAAAATAAGTTTTTATTTTACCTTCACTTATTCCTTGTCTGATGCTCTTCCTTTCCTTATGTAGATCTGAGTTTCTGACCTATATTATTTTCTTTCTCCCTAAAGAACTTTTGTGAATATTTCTTGCAAGGCAGAACTACTGGCAACACATTCCCTCAACTTGTGTTTGTCCAAGAAAGTCTTTGTTTCTCCTTCACTTTTGAAGGATGATTTATCAGGATTCAGAATTTTAGGTTGGTGTATCAGATTCTCTCAACTCTTTAAATATCTCACTCTATTCTCTTCTTGCTTCCACTTTTTTTTTTTTAGGTTAAAGAAATGAGCAACATCAAAGATATATATTGCAACTTTGTTTGCTGGTCAGTGACATTAGTGACCTTTTGCTGAATAAGATGGTAGTTATTAAATACTGGAATAGTACTTCCTCAAATTTGGCATGCTATTTACAACATCAAGGCTACAGTCATGATATACTTTTAAGTGTAATCTGAATCTTTACCTTTTCTTTATCACTTTCTTACATCTATAAAATCAACAAAATATTAAAACCAAAGCTCTGGTTCTGTCATTTGCCAATAGGCTCCCACCCTGGCTGATTTCAAGCTACCAACATGGTGTCATTGAAGGTAGTACAACAGCCCATATGATATCTGGTATTTTATTTCCACCATAGAGATACAATAGTGGTAAATGTCCTCAAGAGCATAAGTAATAGTAAAATGTTGTGAACTAATTAGGAAGTAATGAGTTTTGAGTTTTTATTCCCTTAGATTTAATATAATTTATTTAATTGTAAATTCATACAATTTGAATTCTTAATAATGATAATATTTATCAATCACCTAGCTCGCAAGATTCCTGAAAATTTAACATTCGGCTCTCACTAGTTGGTACATGCTAGCTCCCACACACCACCAGGTAGTATTGTGGGGAGGATGCTTGGCTGTCACATGAGAGAGGGAGAAAAGCAGTGAAGATAAAGAGTAAGTTCACATATATCACCAGCTCTTGTTACCCTAATTTCCTCAGGAAGGCCCATTGGAGAGTGCCTCTGATCTGTTAAAATGGTTTTTTTTTTTTTTTTTTTTTAATTTTTAATTTATTCATTTGAGAGAGGGAGAGACAGAGAGCCCATGCAGGGGGAGAGGGAGAGGGAGAAGCAGACTCCCTGCTGAGCCAGGAGCCTGACATGAGACTCGATCCCATGACCTGGGATCATGACCTGAGCTGAAGGCAGATGCTCAACCATCTGAGCCACCTAGGCGTCCCTAAAATGGACTTTAAAAATAAGAGTCTAGCCTCTCAACGTAAAAGATGGTAAAAGCATCTTTCCAGTGTTTTCATTTTTATGGCTTAACTCATGGAAAAGTATGTCTTTCTTCTGCCAGTTTTAGTCCCTTCTCCTCCACAAAAAGTGAGACACAAGCTTTGAAATAAAGGTACACAACCAGAGCTCATTGAATTCTACCACACTGCACCTAGCTGGGAAATTGGATTTCTGCCCACTGATCTGTCCTTGTCTTCCCCACGTCTCTGTGGCTTTGGCATCAGTACTGCATGTGGAGGTGTGGAACAAATCAGACATGAGACGTAAGAACTCTTTAACGTTTAGTCATCCAAGTTCAGCCTTGAACTAACTGACCCAGATTTCGGAACCGTCTGACAAGACTCCATCTCTTCTTTGCACTCTAAAAAGAGTTACCAGACAGAACTACCAGGGAAGGCAGGGGTGGGGAGGAGGGGGGTAAATTTCTGCTCAAGGCTGGGTTTGCTGAACTACTTTCCCGTCTTTAGCAGTCTGAGCATTTAACACGGACTTCTTGGGAACAGCAAAGTGATTTAAAGCCTGAAAGGAGATGAGCAATCCTCGAGACTCAGGCAGAAAAAGTCCCAGTGATACAGGAAGCCATCTGGTTCCTGATGCATAACTAGGCGGCAGAGGCAACTCTGCCTGACACGGACCTCACTCACTCTGTCGTGGCCTCTGCAAGCAGCTGCTGGGCTCCTCAAGGGGCTCCCTTCCCTCTCTTCACCGGCTGATGGATCCTAAGGGGCTCCTCTCCTTGAACTTCCTGCTGTTTCTTTCCCTGGCTTTTGAGCTGAGCTGTGGAACAGGTGAGTGTTCATCTGTTTGAGGATGTGAGTCCCGCCATTACCTGCCGGGAGTTAGCCAGCCCATGGATGGAGAGAAGTCTCAGGGACTGGGGCTGTGGTTTGTCTGCCTCTCTCTCAGGGTTTGGCTCTGAGTTCCTTCTGACTCTTTGAAAGAGGAAGGAATGTTGTGGGTTGGCTCAGCCCCACCAATCCTAGTTTCCAAGGAAAGCAGGAGCCCTCAGCCAAAGGCACTGGTCACATTCCAGACCAGGCTCTCAGGGTGGGAGGTTCTAGTCAAGGGTCTGGTTGAGTGGTTGTTTTCACATCTGGCAAAGACCCAGACTAAGGGACTGAAAAGGACGGATGGAGCTTGGGGAGAAGATGACTCCTACATCCCTGCCCTTGAAGGGGAATCCTCACACATGTGAGCAAACCAGAGCTATGGTCCAACAACAAGGAAGGGCTGTAGGGGGAAGAGAGGGTAGAAGTGAAGTGAAAACCTCAGGCATCAGCTGAGAACAGACAGTAGCCACAGTGTGGTCATACTGGTGGCTACTTTCCTGGAAGAGAACCTCCCAAGGCAGTGAGACAGGGAGGGGCCAAGATTTCTGGAAATATAAATTGGGAACTCTCAAGGGTCAGGGCAGCTCCAGCAGTAGGGCCAGACACACAACACAGGGTTTGGGGCTGGGCTCTGCTCTTGTCTTTCTGGCTTGTGTTCCTCCCAGAGGCGAGATGGGGTTCTCTGTTAGTAGTATCAGGGCTATGAGAAACAGTATTTGAGAAAGAAAAAGCCATACAAGTAGTGGACTTTGGGCTCAGTGAGGAGTGTTGAAGTGCTTGCAGGCCGGTTACACTAGGGGAGGCAGCCTGGAGTGGAAACAGCATTAGGGAAGGGGGGAAATCCTGAGGCTCTGGGTTGTTTTGCACTTGGGGTTTTCAAGACCACAAATCCATTAAGGACTTTTCCAGGAAAAGTCCAGAGATACGCTAGGGATGTCGGAGAGGCTGTGCATGGGATCTATCTTTTGCTAGACTCCCAGATAAAGAGGACATTTATTGACCCCCTGTTTCCCACAGAATCAGGCAGACCCAGAGCTATTGCTTTCTGAGGTCTAGGGAAGGGGTGATCGAGCTCAGGGTTCAGAAAGCCAAACTGAACCACTTTAAGCCACCAAAGAGAGAGCCAAGACTTCCCAGTGCACCTCATTTGTGACTCTACCATTTGGGGATATTTTTCAGTGACTATCAGGAGTAATGGGGTTGAACAGTGAGCTGGACTCTTTAAATCTCTGTGCTTGCTTGCCTGCTGGCCAGCCTGGCCCATGGTGTCCCCATGGCACCAGGTGCTGACAGCGCTCCACTGGAGGTTTGGAGGTCCCTTGTTAGTGAGAAGCAATACAGCCCCGTGGGGCGTGATTACCCAACCTGTAACGTCTGTCTTCCTTGCATTCCGTTTTCTCTGAAATATGCACATTTTTAGTGTTTTTATTTTTAAATACACACCCTTTTGTGAAACCCCAATTAAACACAGATGGAAAAGCTTTGCAAGTGGGACAGGTCAACCACAACAGTTACTCAACCAAGAAGTGCGATTCTTGTAAAATCAGGACCCACTCTCCTTCCCATCCCTACTCAGCTTGCCTCCCAATTCCCTGTCAGAATTGTAAAATCAAAAGTCCACATGTCCCTTCCCCCAATAAAGCGAATTTTCCATTCCCTCAATGGTATATTTTGAAAATAGACTTTATTTTTGGAGAAATTTTGGGTTCACAGCAAAAGTGAGCAGAAGGTACCAAGATTTCCCCCTACTCCCACACATACATAGCCTCCCTATTATAAGCATCCCCCACCAGAGGGTTGCATCTCTTACAACTGATGAGTTGCCCCAGGGGGATTTTGTATTCCTCCATGTGGGTCTGCCCCACCTCCTTCACACACATGAAGGACAAGTGTGTGGGTTCCAGACTTGGCCCATCTTTGTTCACTGGGCCATTCTATCCCAAGATGTAGATCTAAGCACTTCTCAAAAGATTTAATACTGGGATACTTTTTTCTCAAGAGATTTAATACTGGGATACAATGCCATCACCTTCACATCTCCAGCACCAGACTGGAAATCAGAACATCAGGGCTGATTGGTTTTATCCATAGACTGACTTTGGACAATCCCACTGAGTAACTATCTGTTAAGGACACGCGATGTGGCAGGCATTGTGCGAGGTGTGGGGGAAGCAAAATGAACATCCACAGCCTTTGCCCAGCACCTGACATATCAGGGCATATCAGAGCCCTGCCACAAATGATTGTTGAATGAATAATAATAGTATGTACAGCCTGCCTCCCATATTCCAGGCATGGTCCTAAGTGCTATGTGTATTATTCATTTAATTCTCACACCAACTCTATGAGATATGTTATTATTGTTACCATTACAATTTTATAGAAGAAGGAATGAGAGGCACAGAGAAGTTTAGCCCTTTCTCTGTAGTCACACAGCTTGACTTCAGAGACCTCAGTAAATGAACCTGGATAAACTTATGTTCGGTGGGAGTGGGAGGCATGTTAAAATTTGTATCCAGGTCCATGGTAAAAATTAGAATATGCTATCTATAATTGGAACATATAAGTTGATTTTAATTGAATTGAAATGAAGTGTAGGAATATTCAAAAGGTGAGAGAAGTTGATAAAATTATAGAAGGAAGTAGAGGGCATATGGAAGTATTTGATCTGGAATTGGGAAAGTGGATAGGAACTTCTTTCATCATGTAAGTTTTCATTTAATTTTTTTATTAACTGGTTTGTTTATTGGAAGAGTATCACACATATGTCTATTTAAAACTTCAAAAGTACAAAAGGGTATATACAATGGAGACAAATTCCCCTACTATCCCCCCTGCTGGAGGCAACTGCTATCACCGGTTCCTTGTGTATCTTCCCAAATATATACACTGGATTTTTGTAAAACTTGAAGAGAGTATTCCAGATGAAGGCACCAATGCAGAGGTGAGGTGTTGCGAGTGTTCAGGGGGATGGCAAGTGGTCTGCTGAGCTTGAAGCCTAGGGTCCATAGCCAAGGCTTTTCCATCTGCTCAGCTGGCAAGCAGGGAGAAGGGTTCCCATCATTTCCCCCCACACTGTACTTCTTAGGGATGTTTTACAGATGAAACAGAGTACATTCTGATTTCGGAGAAGGGGGGAACTTAGACTCTGTTGCCATTTGCTCACTCATTCAGTTTTTCATTCTCTTGAGCAACAAGGATTTACTGAGTTTCCTCTATGTCCCAGGTGGGTGTTAGGACTATAAGTGGACAAAACAGACACAGTCACTACTCTCAGAAGCTTATTCCTGAGTAAGGATGACAGGCATAGAATCAGAGTTAAAAGCGTGATGAGTGATGTGAAGGGGACATAAAAAGGCACTGGAGGGAGGCCTAGATGCGGCTAGGGGTCAGAGGCAGAGACGGGAAGCACGGAAGGAGTTAGTCAGGAAAAAAGAGGGCAGGAACTGGTGTTCAGGCTGGGGCATGGAAATGCCAGTACTCTGAGTCAGAAAGACCAGCAGCAGCAAGGAACGGGGGGCGGGGGGTGGTGGTGGTGAAGAGGATGGCTCTTGGGACTGGAGGTTAAAGAGCAGCTTTTCTTCCGGGGCCTAGATTTGCTGTAAGAAGTGTGAGGCCTGGAGAGACCCCCGCCTCCTCTCCCTGAAAGCTATGGCGAGAGGCTGTGAGCCCATGTGAACGTGTTATGACCCAGCAAAACAAAGCGAGTGGTTATCGTTAGGTAGAATCCCATCCTGTGAAGGGTTGGCCAAATGGGGCTCATTTCAGGAAAATATCCACGGGTCCATGTGAATCACTCTACTTTCTAAGGAGAATTACCCTTGAAGAAAGTGAGTTGGTGTTAATGGCTACAAATGTTTCCTCCAGACTCTTGAGTAAACAGGGCTGACTGAATCACAGCCCTGCTGGAAAACACGCATCAGGCAGTAGGATGTTTCGGGAGCGGGGACTCCACTTGAAGGGTTCTGTGAACCACTTTAAAGTCCCCACTTGTTTTTCCACTTGTGCTTGGGTGGTGCTGGTTTCTGGTACCCCTTCCAGACCCAGCCACTCACACACACTCGGTTGTGAGATCGCCATTCTTCATGTGGGCTGCAGGGTGTGAGGGTTTCTTCCTGACCGATTTTTGATCTCACTCCCCGTGCGTGAGTGTGCAGATGCTGCCCAGGCTGCCCTCCCATCTGCTCCTTCTTTTCTTTTTCTCTTTCCCTTCCTATTTTCTTTCATTGATTTCTTTGGTGGTGGTGGTGGCTCCTCCCTATTCCATCTTATATCCTCCCTTCCCCTCACTTTTCCTTAATCGTTACTAGTCTCCACCAATCTCACCCTAATTTCAGCCCAGGTGGACTGCCTATTGTTCTCTCCCAATCTCTGGATCTCTAGCCTGATACTAGCTGGGCCCTTTATGGGCCCATGTTGGGATTTCAGGGCATTTTGGTGTCAAGAACATCTGGACCAGTTTGTCCAATTCTCCAACAGCCCATGTGAGCTGCAAGTCAATGATGTCCTTTCTAGGTGGCTGCACTCCTTAAGCAGGCGGTTTTGTTTTACTTCTCTGGCTTCCTTATCAACTAAAGCAATCTATGCTCTCTGAGTCATGGGCTCATTCTTTTATGAGAATTAGCTTATGGTTAAGTTCAGTTATTAAGTTCAGTTACATATTGGACAAAGCTAAATAAAAGAGATTTTAGTCAGGTAACGTAGCTTTCAGCACTCATATTTTGAACAGGTATTTATTAAATGCCTACCATATACATGTTTTGTGGGTTAACTACTGTTGTAGGTCTTAGACACAAAACAATGAACAACGGGGTGCCTGGGTGGCTCAGTCATTAAGTGTCTGCCTTCGGCTCAGGTCATGATCCCAGGGTCCTGCGATTGAGCCCCGCATCGGTCTCCCTGCTAGGCAGGAGGCCTGCTTCTCCCTCTCCCACTCCCCCCTGCTTGTGTTCCCTCTCTCGCTGTGTCTCTGTCAAATAAATAAATAAAATCTTAAAAAAAAAAAAGCCAATGAACAGAATGAAATTCTTCCTCTTGAAGAGTTTGCATCCTAACCAGGGACACAAAAATAAAATAAAATAATGTATGATATATCATCAGAAAGGGGTAAGTGTGCAGTCAGAAGGGGTGTTTATTTTATATAGGATGGTCAGAGCAGGTTTCTCAGAGGAGATAATTTTTTTTTATGTTATATTAATCACCATACATTACATCATTAGTTTTTGATGTAGTGTTCCATGATTCATTGTTTGCGTATAACACCCAGTGCTCCGTGCAGAACGTGCCCTCTTTAATACCCATCACCAGGCTAACCCATCCTCCCACCCCCCTCCCCTCTAGAGCGCTCAGTTTGTTTTTCAGAGTCCATCGTCTCTCATGGTTCGTCTCCCCCTCCGAATCCCCCCCTTCATTCTTGCCCTAGAGGGGATAATTTTTTGAGCAGAAACCTAAAATAAAGTGAGGGAGTGAGCTATCCCGATATATAAAGAAAAAAGGTATCTAGAAAACAGCAGAAGCAAAAGCTCTGAGGAGGGAATGTTCTTGATGAGGTGTTTGAGCCAGTATGACCATAGTGCAGTGAGTGGAGAGAGAGGGAAGGCGAGGGGTCAGGGACGGGGTTACCCAGAGTCTTCAAAGCCATAACAAAGCCTGTGGATATTTTTTCTATGGGTTTCAGAAATCCCTGGAAGTTTTAAAGCAGGGGAGAGACAAAATCTGACACAGGTTTAAAAAGATGACTCTGGGGGCGCCTGGGTGGCTCAGTTGGTTAAGCGACTGCCTTCGGCTCAGGTCATGATCCTGGAGTCCCGGGATCGAGTCCCGCCTCGGGCTCCCTGCTCAGCGGGGAGTCTGCTTCTCCCTCTGACCCTCCTCCCTCTCATGCTCTCTGTCTCTCATTCTCTCTCAAAAAAAAAAAAAAAAAAAAAAATCTTAAAAAAAAAAAAATAAAATAAAAAGATGACTCTGTCTACCGCACGGATGCCAGGAGATTAGTTGGAAGCCAAAGGTCATGTCAGGCTGTGACTCTGGTGGCAGAAATGAGGGAGGTTTGAGGTGCTTGGATTGCAGACATGTTCTGAAGTTAGAGCCAACAGGAGTTGCTGATAGACTCCATAAGGAGTATGAGAGAAGGAAATGAGTCAAGCATGATTCCCAGTTTTGGTCTCAGAATTTGGGGGAGTTGCAATGTTGTCGGTGGGAGGGGCTTTGGAACCAAGAGTTTGTTTGCTAAGTTTGCAATGCCCTTTCGACCTCCGAATACTGATCCATGTAGGCAGTTTGGGTGGGAGATCTATCTATGCAAGTGTTCCAGAAGTATGTCAACCCATGCAACTGGATGAGTGTGGCTGGGAGGGACGAGATCGGAGTACTAAGTCCTGGGATGATCCAATATTTAGAGGTCTTTAAGAGCAGCAGGTTCCAGTCAAGGAGACTGAGAAGGAGAAGCTAGTGAAATAGGAAGGAAACCGGGATCGTGGGGTTCCAGGGGTTGAATGAAGGCAGTGTTTCAAAGAGGGACTGATGAACCATGTCAAGTGCTCCTGAGAAAGCAAGATGAGGATGGAGAATGGACTCAGCACCATGGCACATACAGTGACCTTGATAAGAGTGGTTCCAGTGAGTAGTAGGGAAGAGCACCTGCTAAGAGTAGGTAGAGGAAAAATGAGTCAGGAAACAGAAACAGAAAATACAAACACACATTAAAGGACTTTGCAATAAAGGAAAAGAGAGAAATGAGGCAGCAGCCAGGGATGAACCTGGGGTCAGGGGAGGGGTTTGTAAGATGAGGGAAGTTACAGGTTGGAATGTTGTGTGTTGATGGAAATAACCCACAACATTCTATACCAGTAATAAAGCTGATGGTGCAAGGGGTGGGGGCTATTGCAAGAGCAAAGGCTTGAGGTGGGTGAGTGTTCATGATGGAAGAGGCTAACCTTAATGGGAGCATAGACCATCCATCTGGGTAGGTGGGTTTCTCGGTGGTAGTTTCAAATGGAAGTTCTCTTCTCATTTCTTCTACATTTTCAGTGCAATGAGAAGCAGAGTCATCAGCGGAGGCCATGGGTTTGAGGAGAGGGGAGGTGTTAAATAGTCAGCAGTAGGATCTCTTACAGTGACTTGAAAGGGTGTGGTTTTTTGTTGTTGTTTTTTTGGGTTTTTTTTTTTTTTTGGTGGTTGTTGTTGGCTCAGCTCTTTTGAAAAAGAGAAATAAAATAATTTCTTACCCTTGATATTAGAAACTATCTTATGGTCTTTTTGAGAGCAAGAATTCCACAGTTTGAACACTGGGCTCACCACTCTCCTAGCTCCACATCCCTCAGACTTTTCTCTTTCTTCATTATCTGAAATGATGCTCTGTAGCCTTGGTCTCCTGGGCTCACGAGCTCAGAATCAGCTTCAGTTGCTCTCTGCCCTTCATACTATGTACCCAGTGGTGGTGAGAAGTCTGGTCAAGGAATTAGCAGACCTGGCTTCTAGACCAGTTGCTGGTTGTGTGACTTTAGGGATGTCATTTAACTTCTCTGTGCCTTAACTGTAAATCTGAGTTGACAGAATTATCTCCCAGATCAAAGAAACCCAGTGTCCTAGTTAGTTTGTACATCTCCTTTGTAAGTAATTTTAAGATTTACATTGGGATTTTTGAAATATTGAGAATATAGTGGGACTGTCATGACCATTCTTATAGGCTATTAAGGACCTGGCAACCCCAGGGATAGTGCAAGAGGAAGAGGGAGGACCTTCCATCTGTCATTCCTGATCCACAGACAGGATGTGATTCTCAAAAGCCCCTACAAAAAGGGACTTTCTTATTCTTCCTCACACAGGTGAGAGCTTGATGAATTGCCCAGAAATCCCTGGGCGGTTGGGAAGCAGTTTACTGCTGTCCCTGGCATCTGAAGGGATAAGTAAGAGCATGAACAAGAGCATCCACATCCTCGTCACCAGAGCAGAATCACCGGGAAACAGTGTCAAGAAGAAAATAGTGTCTCTGGATCTTCCAGAAGGGGGTTCTCCACGCTATCTGGAAAATGGCTATACATTTCATCTAGAAAACCTGAGCCTGGGGATCCTGGAAAGCAGAAAGGAAAATGAAGGCTGGTACTTCATGACCCTGGAGGAGAACTTTTCAGTTCGACACTTTTGTCTGCAGCTGAAGCTCTATGGTAATAATGGGGCTTCCCCAGTCTGCACGGGTCAGGGTGGGGGGCACCCGAGATCATCCTTTACCTAAGGATTTAGGCGTCTCTCAGAAGCAAGAGTATCCAGGATTGGGAGCAACTTGAAAGGTCACCTAGTCTAGGGTGTTTAAACTGTGCTTTAGGAAGAGGTTTTAGAGATTCACAAATCTTTTTTTGTCCAAATTGCTCATTGGTGGTAGTTGATTAGCACTAGTTAGCCCTACCCCCATTTCCCAAAGAAAAGGAACCCAGCTGCCTATGGACTACAGGGCCGTGGCCCCAAGAGTCTCAATTAGCAAATAAGACTTGGTTTGAAAAAAAGGTTTTTCCCTCGATTTTTAAAATGTTTGAATACCATAGATCGAGCCCAGCCTTTTTTCCGTCGATGAGGACATTGAAATCCAGGGAGAAGTGGTTGGCTTGTGCTTGTACAAGTCCTCGTGGGTGGTTCCCTGAATCAGCCCGTGCACCACTCACATGCCCTGTGCTCCTGCACAGTACCACATCTACCTGGTGGAAAAGCACTTTTTCTCATTGAAACAGAGGCTCTGGTTATAAAGCCGCTCAGCTGCAGAACTTGAACTAGAACATAGGTCCATCTGAATCCAAGGCCAGTGCTTTTTTGAGCCTCTTTAAATGCCAGCCCCTCTTGAATGCACCCGGAGTTTGTGTCTCTTTGGCCCAGAGGCTCTTTGAATTTCCAGGAATCCTGACAACAGCCATGCGGGTTGTCCTGCTTTCTCATAGAGAGACTTCCTCATCTCTGAGACGGGACAGAGAGCCCCACCTACCCAGCATCCCCCTTCCTCCACATAGTGTGTGCAGGCTCCCCTCAGCCCTCTGCCAGGTACCGGAGAGCTCTGACTACTCCAATAGTGGCCTAGGGATGACACATCATGCATTTTCTAGAACAGCTCACTGCCTTTGTCACATCTTGTCACATAAATTCTTACCTTGGAAGATAACAGTCTCTGCAACCATGAAAGAAAGAGGCTGGGTTTCAGAGTCAGACAGCTTTAGGTTCTGATCTCAGCTTGAGTGATATTATGTGAGACACTCCACCTCTCTGGGACTCAGTTTCCTCATCTGTAAAATGGGAATACTTATAACTAAGGTTATAATTGTTGAGAAAGTTGTCAAGAAGATTAAAGACTATGATACATGTAAAATTCCAGAATCGTGCCCATCCTACAGTAGTTGCTAAATAAATACAACCTGCCCCCTTGCCTTGGCCATTTCACAGCATTAGAGTGAGATCCCCCCCCGCCCCCCCACAGACACACACAGACACAGACACAGACACATAGACACACACTCACAGACCCCCACGCACACACTCCAGGTAAGACCCCACCACTATGTCATTCTTTCATGTCTAGAGGTAATACTTTAGCCAGTGACAATTAAACCATGCAGGATTAGTTGGCAGAAAACACCACAGGTAGAAAACAGAAGAGCAACTCAGATTGGGAGCATCAGCAAGAGCAAGCGGATTCCTAACAGTAGTGGTAGGAGGGAACTAAAAGACAAATGATTTTTCCCTATTTTGTCCTGAGGTCGTACTGGAAAGGAGAGAGGGATTTGGGGGAACCAGCGGATCCCCACTAGAAATAAATCACACTGCAGACCCACAGGGAGGGAAAACTACCATTAGGCTGCATTTTCTTCTAACAAGAAGGTCACTTTAGAATCCCAGGGGGTTCAGTGATGGCTTCCTTCCTCCCCCTCCTGACAGAGCAGGTCTCCACTCCGGAAATTAAGGTGTTGAACTGGACCCAGGAGAATGGGAACTGCAGCTTGACGCTGGCCTGCGAAGTGGAGAAGGGGGACTATGTGGTTTACAGCTGGAGTGAGGAAATGGCTACCGACCCACTGATCCCAGCCAATGGTTCTTACCTCCTGCACCTCAGCCTCGGCCCTCAGAATGTCAACAATGTCTACTTCTGCACCGCGACCAACCCCATCAGCAGCCGCTCACAGATCTTCACCCCGCAGTCCAAGTGCAGGCCAGAATCTTTAGGTGAGTGCCCTGGTGGGGGCGGGCATGGCACATTGATGATATGGGCTCAGTCCTCACCTGGACTAAATGCTCTGCTCCCATAGCCGTGGCCTCCACCTTGGTAATAACACTTTCCATTTTCTCTATAGTTGCGAAAAGCCTCCTCATGTGCATTCAGTGAATGCCCTCTGCTCATAATCACCAGGTTGGCATTATGCTCGGTTCATACTTGAGGACAACAATAAGAAATGATGGGGCCAGACCCAGCGTGCAGGCCTCCCAGTTGCGATTCTTCCTCTCCCCTCCTGTCTTGGCTCCAAGCTGCAAGGGCAGCTGGGTGAGAGAATGAAGGTGGCAGGTCCCGACTCCCCAGTCCATACTCCACTAATGGTGGGACAGGTCTGTACCATCAATAAGTACTGTTGACTACCTATGCCCAGCAAATTGGGCGTGGATATGATACATGATCTCTGCACTCCAGCAACATGTTGTAAAGATAAGACATGAGACAGAGAGCCCCACCTACCCAGCATCCCCCTTCTATTACTAGAGGTAATACTTTACCTCTAGTTCAATAATGAAAAGCAGGATATAATGAAGGGCCACATTTTATGGAATGGACTGTGAATCTCATAGCAAGTCAAAGGCCAGGGGAGTCAGCTCTCAGACTGAGACCTGGACTGTGAAGTTTGGGAATAATAATAAATCATGTAGTACTTTGTTATTGGCAGAGCACTTTCAATGGTATGATCTCTTTTAATCCTCACAATAACCTTACCAGATACGTGGTATCATCGTCTTCAGTGTACAGATGAGGAACTTGAAGGTCGTAGCATTTAAGTACCCTGCTCAAGTTTCTTCAAATTATAAACAGTAGAATCAGCACCTGCACTCAGACCTTCTGACTACTCAGTCTCCAGGAAGAAGAGCCTCGTTATTCTGCTGTCAGAGGAAGGGAGGGCTGATGAAGTAGTTGTTTGAGGTTGGAAGCAGGAAAGATAGACCACTGAGCCTTTTCAATAACAGATCCTGTGTCCATGCCTCAGGTGTGTACAGGGACAGAAGGACCTGGGTTTTGGTCTTCAAAGAATTACCTATGTCGTGACTTCTCCTTCCTGCATCCACCACAGGGAACAGGAGTCATTCCAAGGAGACTTCAGCCCACAATAGACTTGGTGTCTGTGCAGGAGGCTTTATAGAGTTTACAGAAGGTGGCCCCAGGGATCCTCGACCCAATGCTGTTCTGTTTGCTTACAAGGATAAGGTCACTTCACCTGTCTAAGACTTAGATTCTTTATCTAAAATAATAACAACTGACAAATCTTAATTGTTTATTGTGTGCCACTTAGGTGGAATCTCATTTAATCCTCACAGCCACCAAATAATATTAGTATTCCCACTTTATAGATGAGGAAGGAAAGATATCAAAAGGTCACACACAGAGCAAGTAACAGCTGAGCTGTCTGATCCTGGAATCCTTACAGGTACTAGTGGAAGAGAGTGCACAAAAATCGCAGGGTTTTTTCTTGGGGGCACAAGCTTCTGTGGTTATAGCAACCCTCTTAGAGCAAAGACAGGACATCAAGTGTTTTACCCTGGCCCATCTCAAAAAAGGAAGAACTCTCTTCATGCTTCTCAGTGTGGCTTAAGAAGAATTTAATTAGTGCATCCCAAAGTCTTGATAGTTCATGAAGCTTAGCTAGGGGCACTTGGCTCAGGACATTCTAAAGAAACATGTGAAGATGCTCTTACTTACCTAGGTTACATTAAGGACCAAGTATGCACAATATGACCAGCTTTACTGAGTATGGAACAGGCTCTAGTGAGGGGTGAAGGAATATGAACAATAGAAACATGGCGTCGTGAGAAAGCCCCGTGAGGATCTCAGCTCAGCCATTAGGAGAACCACCTGACATGAGGCAGTCTTTTCACTGTCTTGGGCCCCTGTTCCACCATCTGTAAAATGAAAAGGGTGACCTAGTGAAGTTCTGTCCAGAGTCCATATTCTATGATTCAGTTTGCACGTACATTCATAAGAAGTGCTAACAAAAGATTACAACAAGTATTAGTCTGCTGGGGCTGCTGTAACAAAGTACCACGAATGGGGTGGCTGAAACAACCCAAACTTATTGTCTCACAGTTCTGGAGGCTAGAAGTCCAAAATCAAGGTGTTGGCAGGGCTGGTTCCTTCTGACGCTGTGACGGAGGGGTCTGTGGAGGTCCCTCTCTGTGGCTGGCAGGTGGCTGTCTTCTTCTGTCTGTTCACACTGTCTCCCCTTGAAACATCTCTCTGCTCAAATTCCCCCTTCTTATAAGGACACCGATCATATTGGATTAAGGCCCCCCTGTAACTAGGGCTGCCATAACAAAATACCACACACTGGGTGCTTAAATAACAGAAATTTATTTTCTCACAATTCTGGAGGTTAGAAGTCCAAGATCAAGTGTTGGCAGGGCTGGTTTTTCTTTCTGAGGCCTCTCTCCTTGGCTTGCAGGAGGCTGCCTTCTTGCTGTGTCTCTATAGGGTCTTTCCTCTGTGAATGCACAACCTGGTGCCTCTTTTTGTGTCCAGATTTCCTCTTCTTATAGGGACACTAGTAAGATTGATTAGGGCCTACTCTAATGGCTTAATTTTAACTTAATCACGTATTTTAAGATCCTATCTTCAAATATATTCACATTCTGAGGTACTAAGGGTTAGGGCTTCAACTTAAGAATTTGGGAGGGATACAATGCAGTTCATAGTGCCACCCTGATGACCTCATTTTAACTTGATTACCTCTATAAAGACCCTGTTTCCAAATAAGGTCATGTTCTAAGGACTTCAACATATGAATTTTGGGGGGAAACACAGTTCAATCATAACACAAATAGAGATCCCTCCAGTGCCTAGGTGGCTCAGTTGGTTAAGTGACTGCCTTCAGCTCAGGTCTTGATCCCGGAGTCCCGGGGTTCGGGTCCCGCATCGGGCTCCCTGCTCAGCGGGGAGTCTGCTTCTCCCTCTCATGTTCTCTCACTCTCTCTCTCAAATAAATAAATAAAATCTTTAAAAACAACAACAACAACAACAAAAAAAACAAATAGAGATCCCTCCTCCCTTCCTCTAAGGATGAGGGACAACAGCACATCAGAGATTACATAGCTGGTCTGTGGCATGCCATTCTTAGTAAACCAGGTTGCCTAAAGACAGAAAGCAGAGTTTTATTAGTTTATTGATTTGTGTTTGCAAATGAATATTATTAATTCTTAAAATACTGTGCTTAGTTTGACAAAACTTTTATTGAGCTTCTACTATGTTCCAACATTGTGCTTGGTGCTGAGTACACAAAGACGAAAAAAGATATGATTTTTGCCCTTAAGGAAGAAGATAGTTTCTGTAAATAACTGATCCTAGATTGTGTGGTGTGATGGGCAGAATGGAGGTAAAAAGAGGAAGCAATGATGGACACCATCTGGAGGAATCAGAGAGAGCATCATAGAGGATGTGACATAAACTGGATTTTGAAGAATAAACAGAAATTATCCAAGCAGATAAAAGAAAGAAATTCCAGGCAGAGGGAAAAGCAGAGGCAGCTGGGTCTTGTCCTGTATTATCCTATAGGCAATGGGAAGTAATAAAGCGTTTTAGGTAGAGGAGTAACATGATCACCTTTGCATTTCAGAGAGAAAATTCAGTGGTGTGGAGAAGAGGTGGGGGCAGGACAGAGGCAGCAGAAAGAGAAACTAGTTGTGGGGAAGAGCTACCATTGCAGTGATCCATCAAGAGACGACAAGGCCTGGACCAAAGCAGTGACCATTAGTTTAATGAACACTTCATACAAGGGACTTTCCAGTCTTGGGATGAAGTGGTGGGGTCTGAGAGTTTATTAAAGGTCTCTTCACCATGCCAGTTTTCTAATGACATTTGTCCAGCCTCTCAGTCATATATATTCATCTTTCTTCCAATTGCCATATCATTACTTTACAGTACGAGACATCTTAATGTCTCTTGCTATGAAGCATCTTTATTGCAAAGTCCAAGTCTTAGTTTGCTACAGAGCACTCTCAGGGAGTCATGTGAAGCATGTTCATGTGGGTCAATCGTGTGTGACCTGCTGTTGTTCTTCATGACCATCTTCTGAAATAGTTGTATCTATGCTAGAATGAATAATACAAAACCTTAAGTAATTCGGCTAAAAGGGAATGCCCCTGGAAGCTCATCTTGAAAAGAGGACCCTTTTCAGTAGAGTAGCAGAAAGTTGGCTCAGCAAGTCTGGGTTAGCTCAGAGGAAGAGACAAATGACACCTACCAGCGAGCCCCAGGGGCTCCCCCTTTCTGACAAGGACTTTCTAATAATGGGAGCACCCGCTGCTACAGAGTCATCTAGACGTTCCATGCGCAGAGGCAGGTCCCTCTTCATGGTACTCCCAGTCAAGTAAGCATGACAATAGTGGTAGAAGGATGGAAACTGGTACCTCTCATGGGCCTTGTTTCATGGCCACAGCGGCTGCAAGGGAAGCTGAGATGGGTAAGCCGAAGCTGGACAGCTATGTGACTGGACAAGGTTTGTGCTGCCATGGGAGCGTGGGGGCAAACGGTGGGCACAGCTGCCAGCCTCTGACACACAATGCTGGGTGGGACAGGCAGGTGTAAGGGGTTTTTCTGGAAACTGTGAACTCTGTAAAAATGTGTACTTGGACGGTCCCAGATCTCAAATTAGTGCATGGTTTGTGTGAGCATCCTCCCCCCCCACCCTCAATTCTGAGTGGAAGCCACCATCAACAAGAAGGTGTTTTTTTTTGTTTTGTTTTGTTTTTCAAGATGGCTGGCTGGCTTCTTCAAGTAGTTGCGTGCCTTGCAGACTGCTTGCTGACAGAACCACATGAAAGGCAGGAAAGAGATCTAGCATTCTCAGACCGTTAGGGTAGCGTCTCGGATCTCCTGGGGGCAAACTATATTTGTTTCTCAGAGTCTTTTTTGTTTACTTCTTTATCTCCTTAAAGAATAAGTTTTGGGGACTTGAAGGGGGCGAGAAACTTTTGTGTTTCTGTGGCAGCAGACTTTTAAAGATAAAAAAGGTCCTCCAGCATTTTCCTTGGAGGCATGCCTACTTGCCAAGTTGTCACGGTTTAAACCACAGCCAGTAGGGTAGAAGAATGGTGCTGGAGTTCTCAACCAGCCTCCTTGGCTGCTTCTAGGAGGCTCCAGGGGGGAAAAGGCCCCAACCTCCTGTATGGGAATATTCAGATTTGGTTTCTTTGCGAATGAACGAACAACATTGCTCTGATTGCTGAGCAGCACCGATCTGAGAGTCCTCACTGAGGAAGAAGATGGAGAGCTGGAGTCTTCTGTCACAGGAAACGGTGGTTTGAAAATGGGAACACAGGTGGTGCTGAGGACACAGGCACACCCTCTTTTTCTGGTTCCATTTCATTATTGTGAAGCATATGCTAAGTAGGTCATCTCTCATTCCCATCGATTCCTGCTTTGAGCCATTCAAAAGTAACCCTGCATTCCTTCTGAGACCTTCTGATATTCAGCGCTGTGATCATTCTTAACCAAAGGATGCAGGACAGTCCTCCCCCCAGCTTTGTTCTATGGCTTCTGATTTAATTTGCCTTCCTTTATCATGTGCTTATTAGGTGCCCCCCAACCCTATGTTGTATCAGGTGGGGGGCAGTGCAAATAAAGCATAAGGAACAGGGTCTACCTTCAAGAATTTACAATCCAGGTGGGACCTTATTAGGTAGAAAAATATTATCATCTTAAGAAACCTCTACTAGAATTCTTCTCATAAGGAACAGGGTACCTTCATGTAAATGTTAGAGGGCAGAAGGTAAGACCCACCCCAAGGAATCCAGCTGTGGGTTAGATGATTCTGTATGAGAAACGGGACAGATATGGCTTGTGCAGATATAGGAAGAGAAAAAGAGGGTCTGAGCCTGTCAGATGGTGGAAAGCTGCCCAGTTTACAATGGACTCTGCTCCCTGTGACCTTTCAACTCTTCAGTAGAGGATTCACATCCACAAAATTCTTGGTGTAGGTTTTGGGCGTTTTTTGTGTGGAAACTGATGAAGGCACAGAGCCTTGCACGCAGGATAGCCCAGACTGCAGCAAGCAGAGTCATGCGAGCAAAGACTTGGAGGACCACCAGGAAGTAATTACCAGAAATTGCAGGAATCCTCTGTAGCCTGACCCCAACAAGCCATAAAAGTAGCATTTTGTCCATGTTTATCCAAATTGCTAAGGGCATAGAGTTTCTGACATTCAGTTTCCATATAAACATTCATATCACTAGATAATAGTACCAAGTAGATGAGCACCAAGTACAAGACCACTTGGACCTGCTAGATAGGGAAACCAAGTCATAAGCAAACAATAGGATGGGGCTGGAGTGTCTCTGAACACCAGTGAAGGGACTTCTCTGGATGTGAGATCAAACCTATCTTCTGTCTTTCCAATCAATCAATAGGACCTACTGTGTGTCAAGTCCTAAGACAGCCACAAAAGAGGCAAAGAGGTGGCCTCTGGCCTCTGAGAGGCTAGCAGCTAGGTGGGGGATTGAGGCTAGTGGAAGGAGCTGACATTTCTGCACCACATTTATGCTCCAGGCATTGCTCTGGGCACTTCCCTTAATTATTTCCTTGGCTTGTTAGAAAGACTCTGTGAACTAAATATTGTTGTACTCATTTTGCAATCAAGGAGACTGAGGCCCCAGAGGTTATGAGCAATCTATCTGAGGTCGCAGAGCTATCAAGTGGTAGGTCCAGAATCTGAATCCACCTGTCTGGTTCCAAATGACCTCGCTGAAAATGGTCTGCACCACAATGGTAGTGTCACAACTCAGGTTCTAAGACACACGACGAAAACCAAGGTGCTGCAGAGTCCCAGGGAGAAGGAAGAATGGGAGCTGGAATGGTCAGGGAAGCCGACACAGAGAGGGTAGGATTGGCCTGGGGGCCAGCACTGGGCAGGCCTGGTGGGCAGCTGAAGGTTGAGGAAGGGGAAGGGGCACAGCACAGCACAGGGGACAAGAATGGGCAGGTGTTGGAGGGAGGATGTTGACGGTATGGGCACCTCCCAGGGCTTTCGGGGGGGGGGGGTTGCCCATCGCCATAGGGGAAAACACAAAATGTCGAGTCTACAGTTCTCATCCTGCCCAGCTCTGCCATCAGCTTCTCTGTGACTCTGGGGACACCTCTGAATCTCATGGTCCTCAACGTAAAATTAGTGAGTTGGGTAAGATAACGCAATAGCTCCTTTAACAATTAAAAGCCTCTTGGACCTATCACTTAAGTCCTTGAACAGATTCATATTACTTTGTATACAAAGACTAGGAGAAAAATTAGGGCTTATGAAATCTCTCTCAGGACAAAGGCCTCTCAGATCTGGCGGGAGAGAAGCAGAAGCTGAACATTTATGTTATAGGACAAGGAGAGCAGATGGCTTTCATCCTCCTGACTCCCTGGAAAAGCCAGAGAAGGCTGGGGCGCAGTCCTTCTTAGTTCACGTGAGAAGGTGAGCCACAGCGCATTAGCAGCAGGTACCGGGCGACAGGAGAAAGGCTCGCGTGGCAGGTGTGCCCAGTGCAATTTTGTCATCGGCTACGTTGTGGTTCAGAGGCACCTCCTTGTTGGTTGGTTTTACTTTATTTGTATCTCAAAAGAAATTTGAGGGAAATATTACCTTTTAAAAGGATTGAAATGGTTGGAGTCTTTGTTCTTAAATGAACCGTTGTTTTAGAAGGTCCCAACCTAGGTGAGGGAAGAAGGAAGAGGAAAGAGTCTCAGAATAGTCAGAGCAACTGTAACCATTTGCTGGGTCAGTTCCATGGGCTGATGGAACACGATGGGGCTTGGCTGCTGCCGTGCAAGGGTCAATTGTATTTAGACCCTTAATGCTATTACTTTACTTAGAATCCTGGTGCTTCAGGTTGACCCCAGCGTTCATTACCTTGGGGTAACTCACCCCAAGCCCGTAAGTCTCTCTGACTCTCCAAGAAGTCTGTCTTCAGCATTCAGCCACGTTTCTACCCCTCGACGAAGCTCTAGTATATGAAGGTCTCCATGCCTGCTTCCTTATGCACAAAACGGGAGTAATGAGAGTAACTACCTCGTAGGATTGTCGTGAGGATTAAATCCATTAGTACACACAATGCACTAAAAATAAAGCCTGGCCCATTGACAATGCTCCATAGTTGTCTGTTATTATCTGAGTAAGCTGGATGTCTTGTTTGCTGGGGCATTAGTTCTCATTCACTGTTTTCCGAGGTACTGCTCCTGGCTTGGAAGGATTTGGCGAAGTGCGTACAGGAGAGAAAGAAAAAAAAGAAAAAAGAAAAAAGTAGCTCTACGACCTCGAGCCTGGCTGACTGCTACTCTAGGACTTGTGTTAAGCACTGGAATCCCTGAGAGGAAAACATACATGCTTTTCTTTCAGTTCAGGTTCAGTGGGTTCAATACAGTTATTTGCATGGGAGGACAATAATAGTACTATTATGTTTATTTTTATTTATTTATTTATTTATTTATTTTTTTTTTATTTTTTATTTTTTTTTTTAAAGATTTTATTTATTTATTTGAGACAGAGAGAATGAGAGAGAGAGAGAGCACATGAGAGGGGGCAGGGTCAGAGGGAGAAGCAGGCTCCCTGCCGAGCAGGGAGCCCGATGTGGGACTCGATCCAGGGACTCCAGGATCATGACCTGAGCCGAAGGCAGTCGCCTAACCAACTGAGCCACCCAGGCGCCCCCTATTATGTTTATTTTTAGAGAACAAAAGTCGGTCGTTCTTCCTCCCAGCGTCACATGAGCGTGGTGTGGGAGTGTGGGGACAGCAGGTGGAACCGGCATGTTCTTTTTACCAAAACGGATGCAGGACTCCTCAGAGATTTAAAACCAGGGAAAGGGGCAAGCGATGTTGACTTGGGACAGACAAAGATGTGTCTGATTTTGGATACGTGGTCATGCAGGTGCAAATCAAGCATTTGAATAGAAAAACCCTTACAGGAGTTAGGACATTTCCATAGGAAATTAGGAAAGTCGAGTATGGTGAGAGGAATTAGGATAAGAGAAGAGGTAGGAAATCGTTAGTGGTCTGCAGCTGCTGTCTGAAACCATTAGAATGGATGTGTCCCCTGAGAGAGAATATAGACAGAGAGCACGGGGCTTGGGCTCCCCACTTCCGTGAAGGATGTTTTTAAACTTACAGTACTGTTGAGATTGCCCTTTGACTTTTTTTTTTTTTTTTTTTTTTTTTTTTCCAGAATCAACACAATGGGGACTGTATGCCGGGCTGTTCTTAGGGGGCATTGTTGGTGTCATCTTGATTCTCGAAGTGGTAATACTGCTGTTGAGAAGAAGAGGTAGGTGTCTGCCAATAAAGAGATTGCTATCAGACCCTGTGGTAAGCAGGGAACCTCTCCGCACAGGGCAGATCTGCTTGCACCACTCTGGCTTTCTGCCTGAAGCACCTTTGCAATAACACTAAATACACATACCCTGGGACCTTGCTCAATTCAGTCTAATTCAATATGTCTTGATCCCTAATTAGGCCACGGGGATGGAAAGAGGGATGAGCCACAGAAGGTTGAATGTGGGAGACATGACAGAGATCGTTCATGTTCAACATGACTAGCACTGCAGGGGAGGAAGGTACCGGATGCTGAAGGGGTCCAGACAAAAGACTTGACAACGTTCACTAGACACAGAATCCAGGGGACTCTTGGATCTCGTTCAAGAAAAGTTATAATTACGGACCAAAAAAAAAAGGGCATTATAATAAGATGTTTTCATCCAAGGGTTGAAACTTTTCTACAATCTCTTTTTATTCTTGCAATTTCCCTCCGAGAATTGTAAGTTAGTTGTCTCTACGTGACTTAGCAGTGGGGTAACAGAGGCACAGAGAAGCCGTGTGACTCATGCAAGTTCACCCAGCCAGCTAATGAGAGAACCAGAACTGCATGTCTCCCAACAACCAGGCCACGTGCCACTGGGAAGGCCCATGTGCCACTGGGAAGACCCACAGCAGAGGGAACACTTTTTGCTAAGATTTTTACACAAATTCTGACTCATCTTGGGAAACTGTACAATTTGTGAGGTTGCTTAAGACCTGACTAAGCAATATGGAAGATCACCCAGGGTAGCTATTAAGGCCCAGTTATTCCCTTGCAGTTTAAGCGCCTAGGGGAAGTGTCTCCTGGCCTCCCCTCCAAAGGGTCCCCTGGTTCCACGTCACAGGGAAATGTGCTCGGCCACACTTTCATCACCCACCCACACCAAAGTCAGAAGGTCCTGCCCCCAGATCAGGATAGGTCCCTGGGCTGGCTTTCCCACGGTGAGGACAGGACTTGATCCTCACACCACCAAGTCGATGGCTGATCTTATTCTCAAGTAGATCAGCGTTCTCACGTGTAACCTTCTCAAAAAAGCCCTTACCACAGCACTCTTGCTGGGTTTGCTTGTATAAGAAAGTCTAGATCACAGCACATCCACCTACTTTTACCTCATTTCCTCCAACTAAGAGTTAGATGGGGAGGGGTGAGGGTAGGGTGATTCAGACAGAAACCGTGTTGAGAGCCTAAGGCGATGGGGCAGGGCACCCACATTTGGTTGGATAAGAAGGAAACATTGAGATACCAGGATTGAGAAAACGGAGATTAACGCAGCCATGCTAACCTAGCCGGAGTGGGTGCCAGGATCCTAACTCACATTCTTTCCTCAACCACATTCTGCTCATCGCATGTTTGTGCTCTGAAGGGAATAATGCCCCCCCCATCTGCCCACAAGTCCCTGTCACCCTCCTCAGCATACATATCCATCCTTGTCTCCAGCCACCCTGTATTCCTTGTAAGCCAGGAACATGAAATCCTTGCCTCAAACCTACGGGAAAACCTACATTAATTGCTGTACCCTTTGCAAGACTTCGTTTTGATTCTGTTAGCACTTTCTAATGCTGTCACCTCCAAAATGGCCTGGCTCTGAAGGTGTTCAAATGGTTTCTCTGGCAATTTCATATCCAGAATACAGTGGTTAAAAACATAGGGTTTGGCATCAGACAAACTTACATTCAAATGCGGACTTTGCCACTGACAAGCTATGTGACTAAATAAATGAACTCTCTTCTGCAAAATGGGGATGGTATTATGTACCCACATGGTATTGTTGTGGGTATCCATGAGTCCAAACGCAGAAAGTACCAAATACAGTGGCGTCCATGGTTAGACGATGGATCATGGACAGGTGCATGATGGCTGGCTGGCTGGCTGGCTGGCTGGCTGGATACGTACACATATAGACAAATCTTTTAATGGAGTTGAATTAACACATCAATGTTTAAGTCCTATGGCCAGCAGGGGGCGGCACAAGGAGCATCTGGGAATAGTCCTTAGAGCCAATTTAAGTACACGAAGTCCTGCTAACAAAGGACAATTTGTGCTTCAGGACACAGTAGGAAAGGACATTACACAGTCTACATCTTCATTTTACAGTTATGGTAAGAGGCCATCAAGTGCCCCAGAAACAGAGGGGTGAGAAAGCTGAGTGAAGCAATGTACGACAAACGGGAGAGTACAAAAGAGTAATGAGCCCTGTCCTCGGAGAACTTAGAATCTTATTAGGAGACTAGATATGCACATCAAACAATAGAGATTAAAATAATTGAATGGCATTCCAATTGCATGTAACACATACTGGGAATTTACTACGTGCCAGGCACTGTTCTAAACACTTTACAAATAATATCTCCTGTGATCATCACAACAACACTGTGGGTGCAGATACTTCAGTCCCATTGCACAGATAGAGAAATAGAATTAGAGAGATGGAGTAACTAACCTAAGGTCATGTGACACATGTGTTGGGACTTGGTGTTTGTGCCTTTGGGACTCCTGGGGCAGGTGGGGAGGTGGTGGGGGGTAAAGACCAGACAGGTCTGAGCAGAGTTTGTGGGCATGCCAGACAGAGATAATCACTGTGGTTTCTTTTCCCCAGGTAAAGCAAATCATTACCAGCCAACAATGGAAGCAAAAAGCCTTACTATTTATGCCCAAGTCCAGAAATCAGGTGTAAGTTCTCTATTTTCTTTGTCTGGAGTGGGCCTGTTTCCCCGTGGGATTCCTGGCCAGTCCATCTTGCAAAAGGCATTAAACTTCAGTGTCAGAAGGGACTACTTGTTATTTGAAATAATGGAAAACACTGGGTACTCTTCTGGTCATCCATGTCTTCATAAGGGAAAAATGAGGAAGCAAGAAACACATGACACACGACTCCTCCAGCCCTGGGGTTCCGAGTGTCTGTGGTTCCCTGTTACCAAACTCTTCCCTCTCTAGGGACAAGGGCGCAGGCTTGAGGACAGAAGGAAGGTGCAGTAAGGCTGTTGATGATGTGCTGGTCTGATCCAAGTGTAGGAGTTTGCAAAGCACCATGGAGACAGGGAAGGAGGATCTTGAGGATTTGGGCTGGGTAGATGGAAGGTGATATGTAGGCTGGAGACGAAAGACCTGATGGAAGGCGGTTGGACTGAGGGAGAGCCACGATGAAGTTGAGGAGCAGGTATGTTAGGCGTAAGAGGGAGGCTAAAGGAATATGGTTAGATGGGTATATACTCTAGTTCTTCAGACATGAAGGCAATTCTAGGTGATGTACGGACCAGAATGTGGCCGTTCAGAGGACTCTAGGACAAAGCTCTTATTTCTGCCGCCCCCTAGTGGCTTGGAGGGTTTAATACATAGGCCATCACTACCGCTGAGAACCAGGCTCCATTTAAATACAGGAGAGTCCCAAGAGCAAACTCCGTCCTTGCATTTACACATTTGGTAACCAGTTTCAGCTTTAGCATGGTGCCTTCCCTATCTACTCTGTCTGATGCTGTTCTTTTGACTCTAAACTACGACATATATGCCAGAAGTACGCAAAGTATAAATGTCAGCTCAATGAATTACCCTACCGTGTTATCTAGTAAAGCAAATCTTCCCACCTTGTTTTTCTCCCAACAGTTTTCAACTAGTCTTGTCCCTTCGTACTTTTGTATATATTTCAGAATCAGCTTCTCAAGTATCAGGAAAGGGGAAAAAATCCTATTAGGATTGCATTGAATCTACAGATCTATTTGAGGAGAAATTACATCTTTCAGTATTGAGTCCTCTAATACCATATAGCTACCAGCCTGATCAAGGAACAGAACGTTGCCAGCAACGCCCACGAGACCTCCTGCACCCACCCCTTCCTCTCTCTTCTCTCTCTCCTCACCAAAGATATCACTGTCCTGACTTCTAAAAATATATTTTAGCGTGCTCTCTCTCTCTTTCTTTAACTTTATAAAAATGGGATTCTACAGTATTTTTCCTCTTGGGTCTGGTTTTTTCCCCTCAGTATTACTTTCATGAGATTCGTATGTCTTTGTGCTTGGATATAATGC
The DNA here is from genome assembly GCF_004348235.1 of Phoca vitulina. Lineage (NCBI taxonomy): Eukaryota > Metazoa > Chordata > Mammalia > Carnivora > Phocidae > Phoca > Phoca vitulina. The sequence continues at coordinate 584,457 of NW_022589800.1, forward strand.
ATTTATTTTCATTGCTTTATAGAACATCACTGCGTGAATATACAAGAGTTCATTTATCTAGTTGACTATTGATGGACACTTGGGTTATTTCCAGTTTGAGACTATTATAAAAATTCCAACTATGAACATTCACATGTGTATCTCTTGGTAGATATGTGCACCTATTTTTGTTGGGTAGGTACCTAGAAGTAGAATTGCTGAATCATGCAGTATGCACATCCTCAACTTGGCTAGATAAGGCCAAACAGCTTTTCAAAGTGCATGCACCAGTTTACTTTTAGGCCAGCTACACATTCTAATCAAAACTAGGTGTTATCAGCCTTTTAAATTTTAGTCATTCTGTTGGACGTGTCTTTTTATAGTTTTATTTTGCATTCCCCTAATTATTAAGGAAATTGGACAATGCTTCTTATATTTATTGGTCATATTAATATCCTCTCTCTTAAAGTGCCTGTTAAATCTCTTGTCTGTTTTCCTTAGAATTTCAGGCTTTTTTTTAAATGATTAGCATAAGTTCTTTAAATATTTTTAGCTTTTTGGCAGTTACATTTTATTTTATTTTTTAATTAAAAAGGGTTTTTTTTGGCAGTTACATTTTTTTTTTTAAAGATTTTATTTATTTATTTGAGAGAGAGAATGAGAGAGAGAGCACATGAGAGGGGGGAGGGTCAGAGGGAGAAGCAGACTCCCCGCTGAGCAGGGAGCCCGATGTGGGACTCAATCCCAGGACTCCAGGATCATGACCTGAGCCGAAGGCAGTCGCCCAACCAACTGAGCCACCCAGGCGCCCCTTGGCAGTTACATTTTAGCAAATACCTTCACCCATTCTGTGTTTCGCCTTTGCAATTTCTCAGTGACACCTGATAAAGAAAGGTTCTTAACTGCAGTATAGAGCAATTCAGTAATCTCTTCCTTTGTAGATAACGATTTTTGTGTCCTGTTTGAGAAATCTTTCTCTACTCCTGGGTAATTAAGATATTCTATCATTTTCTAAAAGCTGTGTGGTTTATCTTCCACATTTATATCTGTTATGTACCTGAAAATGGCTTTTGGAGTAGGGTGTGAGATGGGTCAGGTTTCATTTTTCTCCGAATGGATGTCCTATCGACCACATATTGAAAAGATGGCCCTTGTCCCTGTTAGTGCCATCTTAATCACAAACCAAGAGTCCGTATATGTGAGGACCATTGTTTTGGTTCTCTGTCCTGCTCCCCTTCCTGTTCGTTCACGTTTGTGCCGGTACCATACAATCTTTACAAATTCATTGTAGATTACAGATTCATTACAAGTCTGATATCTGGTAAAATGTCTTCTTATTTGTCTTTGTTCTTCTTCAAGAGTTCTTGGCCATTTTCTGTCATTTGTATTTTCATATATATTTTAGATTCAGTTTGTCAAGTTCCACCTAAAAATCCTGCTGGAATTTTAATCAGAACTGCACTGATCACTTTGAGGAGACCATACGCACTTATAGGATTGAGTCTTTCCATTCACAAAATAATACATCCTTTCCTTCATGTAGGTCTTCTTTAATTTCTCTAAACAATGTTTTATAGTGTTTTGCATAAGAGACTTGTCTGTCATAATTTATTACTTGGCATTTGAGCGTTTGAGATTTTGGAATACTATCATCAACATTATCTTTTTAAAAATTTTTAGTTTCTATATATTATAGATACATAGAAATACAATTAATTTTTGTATTTTAAACTTATATTTGCAACATTGCTAAACTCACTTATAAATTCTAGTCATTTTTCTATAGGTGACTTGGATATTCTCTGCACAAAATTGGATCATCTGTAAAAAAAATTACACTATATTTCTTCATTTTCAAATCACATAACTTCTCTTCCTGTTTTACTGGCTGAGATTTCTTATCCAGTGTTGAATGGAAGTGTTAAAAGAGGCGTCCTTGGATGCTTCCAAACTCAAAAGGGAAACTTTCAACATCTGGCCATTAAATATGGTTTTTGCTGAAGGTTTTTATAGCTGCCTTTTCATCTGATTGAGAACATTCTCTTCTGTTCCTGGTTTGCTAAGGAATCGGCGTTGAATTTTATCAACACTCTCTCTGCATCTATTGATATGGATTTTTTATATTATCTTTTTTATTTATCTGCTGAACCACACTGATCTGCAAAGACTACACTGCATTTGCATTCCTGGAATAGAGGCGATGTAGTCTGGTCCTTTTTAAATATCACTGGGTTTTATTTTATTAATATTTTGTTCAGAGGATGCTGTTGCTGTGCTGTTTAGGCTTCCAAGTGGAATTGGCCTACAATTCTCCTCTCTTGTAATGCCCCGGTGAGGTTTTGATAACAAGATTATGCTAACCTCACAAAATGAGTAAGAGTGCATGTTCATTTCCTAGTGCTACTGTAACAAATGTTTGCAGACATGGAGACTTAAAGCTACAAAGTCATCCTCTAACAGCTGTGGAGGCCAGAAGTTCAAGACGGAGGTGTGGGCAGGGCCATGCTCCTTCTGAAAATGTTGCTTTACCTCTTCCAGCTTCTGGTGGCTCTGGGCACTCTTTGACATTAGTTGGCTTGTAGCTGCAGAACTCCAATTTCTGCCTCCACCTCCGCATACATTTCTTCTCTCTCTGTCTCTGGGTCTTCTCCTTTCCTTTTAAGAGTAAAAGGACACTCATCACTGGATTTAATCCAGCTTGACCTGAGTTTGAAATCCTTACCTTAAGTACATCTGCAAAGATCCTCTTCCAAATAAGGTCACATTTAGAGATTCTGGATGGACCCATCTTTTGGGGGTCACAGTTCAACCCACTATAGGTTGTATTTCCTCTGGGCAGGATTGATGTTATTTTTCCCTTAAATATTTGGTAGGATTAATGGGTAAAGCTATCTGAGTCAGGGGTTCCTCTGAGGGAGGAATCTTTTAAATTATAATTTTTTTTGAAGCTGTTATATTTTTATTTATTTATTTATTTATTTAATTTATATTATGTTATGTTAATCACCATACATTACATCATTAGTTTTTGATATAGCGTTCCATGATTCATTGTTTGTGTATAACACCCAGTGCTCCATGCAGAACGTGCCCTCTTTAATACCCATCACCCGGCTAACCCATCCTCCCACCCCCCTCCCCTCTAGAACCCTCAGTTTGTTTCTCAGAGCCCATAGTCTCTCATGGTTCGTCTCCCCCTCCAATTTCCCCCCCTTCATTCTTTCCTTCCTGCTATCTTCTTCTTCTTCTTCTTTTTAACATATAATGTATTATTTGTTTCAGAGGTACAGATCTGTGATTCATCAGTCTTACATAATTCACAGAGCTCACCATAGCACATACCCTCCCCAGTGTCTATTACCCAGCCACCCCAACCCTCCCACCCCCCACCACTCCAGCAACCCTCAGTTTTTTTCCTGAGATTAAGAATTCCTCATATCAGTGAGGTCATATGATACATGTCTTTCTCTGATTGACTTATTTCACTCAGCATAACACTCTCCAGTTCCATCTACATCTTTCCAAATGGCAAGATTTCATTCCTTTTGATGGCTGCATAATATTCCATTGTAGATATAAACCACATCTTATTTATCCATTCATCTGTTGATGGACATCTTGGCTCTTTCCATAGTTTGGTTATTGTGGACATTGCTACTATAAACATTGGGGTGCACATACCCCTTCGGATCCCTACATTTATATCTTTGTGGTAAATACCCAGTAGTGCAATTGCTGGATCGTATGGTAGCTCTATTTTCAAATTTTTGAGGCACCTCCATACTGTTTTCCAGAGTGGCTGCACCAGCTTGCATTCCCACCAACAGTGTAGGAGGGTTTTAAATTATAATTTATTATACCATTCTCCTCCCTTTTAATAATTATGCAACTTTTTTCCTGTTTTTTAGTTGATAACCTTGAAATTATAAAATGCATCCTTGACTCACCAAAGTCTAACATTTATTCTCTTCCTGGACAAAACTTCATCTTCCCTTTAACTTCACCTTCTGATTTATGTGCCTTTTTTGGGCCATTATTTTAATTTCATGTATGTTTTAAACATAGGAGACATAATTGTTACTGTTTTATACATCAGTATGCATTTACGTTTACCTATGTTTTTACAATTTTCTTTGTTCATAGTTGCAATGCTATATGATATCATATAAAGACTAATAACGTAGACAATGATTAAATGTTAATATTTCCTTTGTTCTTATTCATAATGGTGATATGATACCATTATAAAGACTAGGGTAACAGGGAAAATTATGTAACACACATTTGCTGTCTGCTAGGGAACTCTCGTAGGTCTTCTCAGGACTGCTATGTTGTACAACTCTGGGAAACAGTGCTCATGAAAAATACGTGAGAATAACACCCCTGGAGTTTCTGTAAATCACGCTCCCTAGACTCATGCCCTAACTGAAGACACAGGGATACAAAAATGTACTAAGTTATTACAACTATGTTTAAGAGAATTTCCTAAATCCAGGTTAAAATCCTGAAGGGAAAAATAACAATGTGCTAACCATGTTGTGTTGAAGTAGTAAGTATAGGTGGTTTCCTTTATACTTTCTTCCTCCTTTCCAAAACTTCTTCACTAAACAAGAAAAGCATAAGTTACTAACTTCTCCCCCATGCCTCTAAGTCAGGTCATACCAAAGTCCTCACAGACAGGAAGACAGGCAGGGGTGGATAAAGGTCTCTTAAATTGTTTCACATTCTCTTCATCTATCGCCTTATTGCAAATAATTCTTCCTTAAATTCATTTTTTCTCTGAAATCTAGTATCTATGAGTTGTATGGGATCTTGAAAGTCATCTATTTGAATCACCCAATTACTGCTTGAGTTATCTTCTCATTATTACTTCCAAAGTGTTGGCTAGCTCCTTTTTACTAAAATACAGTCTGTGAATAGGCAGCATCAGCATCACCTGGGACATCTTTAGAAATGCAGAACCTCAGGGCTTACCCCAAGTCTTCTGAAATAGAACCAGCTTTCTAACAAGACACCCACGTAATGCATATGCACATTCAAGGATGAGAAGCCCTGGTCTGCCTCAGGCACTTCCAGTAATGGCGAATTCCCTGCCTCCCAAGGCAATCCATTCCACATTTGAGCATCTCTCAGTATTAGAAAGATCTTCACTATATTGAACCTCCAAATTCCAATCTTGGTTTAAACTCGAAGGACTCTACAGGACAAATCTAATTCTTTTTCTACATGACAATCCATCAAATATATAAAGAGAAAGATCATGTCCCACCTTGAATCTTCTTTCCTCCAGTAAACGTTTTCAATTCCTTACCTTTTCCATCAGAGGACCAGATTCTGAGCTTTCTCACGTTAAAACCCATGTTTAGTTTCTAGTCTTGCTCTACATCCAGGAGAAGTGGGGAGTAGCAATATCCTACACTGGTGTCCCTGAAGTGTGTTGAAAGGATGACTTCCCTGGCATAAGTCTTGTTACCTCTATTTAATGGGGATGTGGTCTCAATTTACCCCTACATTGACTTCGTCCTGGTATTATGGATTTTAAGTCATTTAAAGTAACATCAACTGATTTTTTAAAAATGTGCCCAGTACTATTTTTGTGGGGAATGTGAAGAAATACAGGAATAATTAGTCTGTTTGAAAAAAACAACATGTAAATATATCAGAGTGCTTTAAATATCGCACAGGTAAGTGCCATCATGTATGAATTAGACTTTAAATATCTGGGGTATTTAGGTCATTATAAGTTGGGGTAAGCAAAGAAGAGTAGCATGCTGGGAAGAGCATGCACTTTAAGCTGAGAGGCCTCGTGAGACCCTTAGCTTTGATATATCATATAAAGACTAATAATGTGGACAATGATTAAATGCACATAGGAAAATATTAAGTCTTTCCGAGCCTTAGCTTCTCCATCTGTGAAATGTAACAACGGGATTTAACATGCAGAGTTGATGTGAGACAAATGGGCACTTGTGGAAAACATTGTATGTATGCTTATTATTATGCTTATTATATTATTAAGTTCAGTACTTGGGCAGGAAAGAGAAGTCACAGGAAACCCTGTCAGAGTCAGGAATAGCAGGAACAGCAGTGTGGGATGGGATGAACTCGGTGACAGGAGTGAGACAAATGTTATGAAGATCCCGTTCCCTTCAACTGCGCTGGTGACAGCCCCACCAGTCCTGGTTCACCATCAGGAAGACTTACAACATCTGGGAAGGTCTGATGGTGCAGTGGGCTGCCTCTCGAGGCTGTGAGCTCCACGATGCCGCTGGGGGAGTCCAAGCAAAGCCCTGAGAATTGAATTCTGGGGAATTTGCAGGAGCATTTCCACCTGGGAAGGAGGCTGGACCAGTTGACTCTGAGGGGCTCTCTAGCTCAAAGCTTCTGGATCTTGTGCTTCTCCGTGGGGAGAATCAGATGGAAACAACTCTGCTCAGCTGATTTCCTCTTTCTTTGCTTCTCTTGTAGTCTGTTCAGAAGAAACCTGATCCCCTGCCAGCTCAGGACCCCTGCACCACCATTTATGTTGCTGCCACAGAACCTGTCCCAGAGCCTGTCCAGGTGAGGCATCTCTCTGAGCTTCTTCTCTGCAGGGAGGGAAGAGGTGGTGGAGGGGATGGTGGGACCTGGGTAGAGCCGAAATAAAACAGTCCTGAAGTGGAGAAGGCAAGCCCTAGAAAGTGGGTCTCAAGGATCCTCCACGGTCTTGGCTGCGGGACTTCCGGGAGACCCCTCCTGGCCGCTCACATGGGAATACAGCTCTTTCTCTGTTTACTAGTGTTTCTCTGAGAGCTGTCCAAAAACCACATCAGAATCCGCTGGCATATTTGCTAAAAATAAAGATTCCTGGAGCTTTCTCTTAGGATTCTGTTCAATCAGATTGTCCATGGTGAGCAACCAGACATTTATCCATTAAAAAAACAGCCTCCCCAAGTGGTCCCAGAGCATGTTTACATTTGGGATTTGCATCTTGAGTTCAAGAGCTCCTGAGTCCAGCTGCATAATAGAATCGCAGGACAACTTTGTAAAAAGGCTCATGCAGGGGCTCCATCCAGCCCAGTTTCATCAGAATGTCTAGGACTGGAGCTGTGCCTGGCACGAGCCCACAAGAGAATATGGTGTGCAGCCCAGACTAAGCCTTGCTATCTACCCCCACTGCAAGATCAGCATGGATCAAGTTTACTTGATAGGAATTATTTCTTTTCCTAAATGGACAGAAATAAATTCTGGGCTGAAATCTTGGCTTCAGTGGGGTTCTATTAAATAAAGCATTTTATGAGATAATTGAGGATCAAAAGGCCACAGAAATGCCTACATTGACTCCTCTGCCTCAAAGCTCTTACTGGACTCACACCCGGAGATGCCTGGGACGATGCCCTGTCTGCATCTGGAGGCCTATTCTCAGAACACTGTCCTATTCAATGGGGAAGTAAATACATGAATCTGATTTTAAAAAGCTTTAAGAAATAATGTAGATTTTTAGTGACGTTTTCTTCATCAAAAACAGTCTTGTTGTATTTCACATTTTACAGCAAAACTTCCTGAATTCCTCCATTCCTGTCTTTCTCTGACTCTTGAATCTACTCTACCTAGCAGACGTCTTTGCCTGCAGTCCTGTCTTTCCTCCCTCATCTCTGCTCCAATTCTTCCTTCTCTCTTTGGGTCTCACTATCCCTTTCTAAAGCTCCGTCAATTAGAATTCTCTTGGTTTCCCCAACTCTGCCCCATGCCCAACAGCAAAGCAAATGGTTTTCCTTATAAGGCAAGGTCAGGGCAGAGAGCGAAGAGAGACATCTCCTGGGTCTCCCCAATGGTGATGGGGTGCACACACCTGGAAGGGAGCTGGAGCCCTGAGGTGCCGCTCCCAGCAAGTCACTGCGCCACCTGATATCTGAGACTCTTTCCTTTTACTAAGCAGCGCGCTTTCCATCTGTAGCCTGTGAAGCTGGTGCCTCTACTCACAGACTTCTGTTTTGTCCCCAGGAACCAAATTCCATCACAGTCTATGCCAGTGTGACACTTCCAGAGAGCTGACACCACAGACTCAGTGAAGGGACTTTCTGAGGGAATATAGAGGGGCTACAGTAAACACTGAACTTGGCTCCATGTCCCAAGCTCCCGTGACACTCTGCACATCTGTACTCTTCTCAGATCAACTCCTCGGTGATGCTTCTTCCACAGCCACCTGTGGGGTGGACAAGGGACCGAGGCTTTCCGAGCACTCAGCCTGCTCCTCAGAGCCCAGGCCTGGAAGAGAGAACTATAGGTACAGCTTTCCAGCTTTGTGGTATAGCAGACGGAATGAGTCATGTGGGTCCAGTGAGCCCAGACCTCCAGTTGTCTTGCTCCGTGCTGGGACTGGACAAGAAGAGCTGAAGGCAGGAAGCTGCGACATCCAGTACCTCTCTCAGACAGCTGACGTCTGCAACGTCTTACGTCTTGGCTGCCTGTGCTTGGTCCTGGGAGCTGACCCTGCTCCACACAGACCTGATCGAGGCTCTGCGCCTCACTTTCTCCCTCTGGACGGGCAGTGAAGGGTGGACTCCTTCTTATATGTAGAACACTCTGAGATTATTCTCTGAAAGAAGCTAATAGAGTCAGTATTTTATTTGCAAAACCCAGAAGCTGAAGGGTCAATAAACTGACAACATAACTGTGAAGTCTCTGAGCTTTGAATAATGGAAGGAAAATCACCTGAGATTCTCAAAAAATTATAGAATATTTAAGTTCAATATTATATATCATATATATACTTACATATGTAATGTTTAAGTATAAGAATACTTAAAAGTAGTCCATGCAGATGGCATTAGGTTTAAAGAAACATGGCAAGCGTTTGGTGGCGCCATTATAGAGGAACTCGGCATAATCAGAACTTGTCCCAGGCTGATCTTTCACTTCTCAAAAAGGTCTTTAAATCCCTACTTCTCTGTTTACTCCACTGAGCAACGCCTGTGGATCCTCAGCTAAGATGCTCTCGCTGTGTCCTGAACCCATTTACATCCATGGCCTCACGACATCTGGGTCTTTACCAGGCACCTGCACTCCCCTTCTCACACTAAATGTATCCTGATGTAGAAAATCAACATATTGTAACCCAACAGCTTCAAATAATTGCATGCTGAATAACTTAAATTGCAGGCTGCAGACAGAAAGAGCCTCTTCTAGCAAAGTCCTATTTTCTTCCTATTCTCTGCTCTCAGGCAGGCGTGCTTCAATTTAAGCTTTTAGCTCAGTTGGTTAAATAGGTTCTTGGAAGACCTTGGTGAACACTGGTTCAGAAATCACCAGGCATCTCCCAACCGTATAATGAGGGTACCGACTTTCCAGTGCAAGGATGCTGGGCACCTGCTGCACTGCTCTTGTCCTCCTGGAACTAGACCCCGACTCTTCCTCCCCCTCCCTGCCTCCGCTGGACTTGGAAACTCAACGTTGCTGGCCTGCTGTCTGCACCAGTGTGATCTCTCCAGCGTCCCTTCGTCCCTTCCGTTCTAGTTTCTAATTCAGAGTCTGGGACTGAGGGGCCAGTGTTAGGTCATGCAACCATGTTCCGCCTCCAGGGGAGGCTGGGAATTGAATATCTGACATGTTCCACTTTCACAGTGGTTGGTGAGTTCTGCCTCTTACAAGTTAGGGAATTCCGCAAACACAAGCAAGTGAGATTCAATGCTGAGCAGGCAAAAAAGAAAAAAAAAACAAAACCAAAGTCCACTACACCGCCCTCGTATAAACGTAGGCTCATTAGCTGTCTGTTCTCAGAAACTGAGGAAGCTTCTATCAAGGATTTGTAAACCCTGGGGTTATGAGCACTCAGTCCCTTACTACAACTCAGAGTGTTCTAGCAGGTCAGTTCTCAACACTTGGGTTTTTTCTGTGGCCGAATTCTACCCGATGGAAGGAAGGAAAGAAAGGGGGAAAGAAGAAGCTCTCTCCTCAAAATTCCCTGACCGAGGCTCAAGACCTCACTGAGGAGGATGGCTGTGTCTTGTGGACTTTCAGGCTGTCCTTCAAATGACATTTAGATGTCAGGTTCTGCACCATCAGGCTCCAGGGTCAAGTGGGAAAGCGCACACGCCTCAGCTCACACCCTTCCCCCGGGGCACTGCTGGTGGGGCTGGAGCTTTCCTTTTCCTCAACAGTGTTAGGTTGAATTCATCTGTAATTAACCTAACCCTTCAATCAAACTGCTACTTTAGAGTCTAGTTTCCCCGTGTTTCTTTTCTAATGTTTTCTTTTGACTGAGCATATCTGAATTCTAGAGAACTCAAGAGGAACAGACCATTCTCGGTTTTAAGGGTCTGGGCTCGGAAATGCAACTGGGTGTGGTCCCAAGCCTCTTGAGGACACTTAACTCTGCTCCTACAAACCGATGCGATTGGTGAACCGTGCACAGGCAGGCCGAAGAACCACTGATGACCGTAAGTTACATCTCTTCCTGGGTTTTTGTTTCTACCTCCTGGAAATGAATAAAATTCGGACAGTCCATCAAGGAATTTGCCCTTTTGTCTTGTGCCACCTGGAAGATTCATAACATAGCCATCCAGCAAGACACGTTCCACAGCCTTGTGTTTCTGCAGCTATGAAACGCTGAGGTTGGGGCGCCTGGGTGGCTCAGTCGTTAAGCGTCTGCCTTCGGCTCAGGTCATGATCCCAGGGTCCTGGGATCGAGCCCCGCATCGGGCTCCCTGCTCCGCGGGAAGCCTGCTTCTCCCCTCCCACTCCCCCTGCTTGTGTTCCCTCTCTCGCTGTCTCTCTCTGTCAAGTAAATAAATAAAATCTTAAAAAAAAAAAGAAAGAAACACTGAGGGTGGCTGATTGGGTTTGATGAGCTGTGAAGCTGTCCCTTTCCTGGGGTGCGGGCAAGCGTTAGCTCTGTGCCCCCAGTCACCAGAGTCGGGAGCCACCGTGCCCCAGAGAAGACAGCTGTGTGGGCCCACGCCTGCCAATATTCCCAAGGTGATATCAACAGTAGAGTTGCCTGGGCAACTTTAAAAAAACACTGATGCCCAAACCCTATCTCCAACCCAAACGAAATCTGGGTGGACGTCTTCGGAGCCACCACCTAAAGGCTGCCTTGAAAGCCGGAAGGGATTTGTGACGCGTTGCATGCAGCGGCCACAGGAGGGAGATGTCGCAGCACCGTCCCCTCCACACCAGCACCGCCAAAACCCTTCCGGGTCTGAGGGAGGAGGACTTAGTAGTGGCGGGCTCCCTGAAGCGGTGGCTGGATTCCCATCAGTTCACAGCACTGACAGGCTGGCGGGGAGAGCTGACCCCTCCCCTGGAGACAAGGAAGCCCAGGGTGGACTGATGGCCGACTCTAGTCAAGGTTTGCTGCAGTATGTCTCTGTCACAGAAGACTCCTACTCAGCGCTTCACCCATTCAACAAAGTTATTAAGTTCCTACTAAGTGTCAGAGCTCTTCATCTAGTGGGAGATGCAAAGAGCACAGACGATGATCGCAGCCTTATGCTAGGTAGACAACCATGTGATCTACTGGGACTCACGTGAAAAGAAGGAGATGCTGTTAGTAATGACAGTGGGGCGGTGGCTGGGCAAACCAGAATGGGGAGTCTCCTTAGCAGAGGAAGAAAGGGATGCTCAATTAGCACAGAGGAGGTGCACCAAACTCAGACTTCAGGAGTGAGGAGAGTAGGCTTATTTTACCTAAAGTTTGAAGTAACAATGGAAAAGAAGTAGAACATTTCCAGCCGAAGATAAGACACAGCAGCTCAGAATTTAAAAACAAAACAAACCAAAATGAACCAAGATTTCAGATTTACTTTTATGGCAGTCACACTTCCGACCTGAGAATAGGAAGAGGAGAAAAAAAAAAAGCATAATTTATGCAAATATCTATGCAAATGTTTTACTCTCTAAATGTATGCGATTGTTCTGCAAAATTTATACTCCTGCTGACAGTACGTTAGAGCTCCTCCTGTCCCCGTTCCTCAATAGCACTTGATATTAGCTGATTTTCTTGGCCAATCAAGTATGTGATCTAGTAGTTATTTTAATTTTCATTAAAATTATGTCTAATTTTTAGACATAAGTTTATGTCTATTTGTAGACATAATTTTTTGAAAATATTTTTATGAAACTACTTTTCCAGTTCACCATTATAATAAAAATCAATTTGTCATCCAATATATTAATATTTCAGAAATCAAATAGTATTAATTAGCTAAGTGCCCTTTTAAATCTCAAACATCCTTTGGTTCGGATGACAAATTATGTGATTATTCTAGAAAGGAGAGAACAAGGAATTGACCCATGGAGTTCACAATGTGGACATCATTCCAGCTTACTGAGAGAAATAAATGCTAAGTCATTTTGTTAGGAGGTAGGGATATCAATACTAATTAATTCTTATTACTGATAGAAAAATATAGATTTGTATATGTTTCTTAAAATGTAATATGTAATCACTAATAGAACCGATTGGTTTCCAGATGTAGGACAGTCTATTAAGGCATTATGACATATTGGCGAGAGAAAGAACGAGGCAGTAGAAAATGTGGCTTCTGGCTGACCTGTTTGTGGATGTAATGCTCCACCAAGAAGAAATTAGGAGGACACACTACAGCGAGTTGGCCCAGGGGCACCATCATGAAAATGTCAAGCGGCCAGGTCAATTTGAATAAAAAGAAACATGGCCATCCTTCTGACAAATTCTAATTGTATTTCAAGCAGTTTTTGTTTCATGAATGTAAATGCTATGCTGTTAGGTGCCTGAAAGTTTTACGGTCACTACATCCTTTAAGCAGACTGCGTCTACCTTTTATCATCATGCATGCTCTCACTCAAACCACATACTACAATGTGCTTATTGCACAGAGCTCACATAAAAAGGAAATTTAGGAATTATGTTGGAGGCTTGATGACATCAGGTGTATCGACTACTTGATAGAAGTTCAAGGACTAGCAATCACTAGAGAATACACCATCCACCATTTTCCAAGGAAAGGTGACACCAAATATATAAAATGTCTAACAGTAATACTGAGAGTCTGACATTTGGGGATATTCAGTCAATCTGCATACTTGCAACAAAAATTGAACACAGTGTAAATTGAGTTTCAGGTTCCCAAAGTGCTCTCTACTCAAGAAAACATGTGTAGGAGACTCCAAAATATGCTTAAAATATATGTATATATATATATATATTTTTTTTTTTACATATGTATACACTGCAAAACAATTACTGTACGTACAATAATGAGCACTCCAAAAGTTATTTTGTACCTTTTGTGATCCTACCCACCTGTCCCACCCATCCCCCAACCAGGCAACTATTGATGTGCTTTCTTTCTTTCTTTTTTTTTTTTTTTTTTTGGTCCCTATAGATAAGTTTGCATTTTCTAAAATTTTTCTGTAACTGGAACTTAGAGTATACTTTGTATCTGGCTTCTTTCACTTGGCATGATTATATTTCACTTAGTGATTCACCCATGTTGGCATGTGCATTAATGTTTTACTGCTGAGTAGTATTCTCTTGTATCAATATAACACAGTTTGTTTATCCATTCACCTGTTGATTGGCATTTGGGATGTTTCCAGTTTTTGGCTATTACAGATAAAGTTGCAACAAACATTCATGTACAAGTCTTTGTATGGACTAATCTTGTCATTTCTTTTTAGTAAATGCCTAGAAGTAGAAGAGCTGAATTATGTGGTAGGTGAAGTTAAACTTGTTAAGAAATTGCCACTGGTTTCTAAAGTGCTTGTAATATTGTCTTAGTCCATTCAGGCTGCTATGACAAAAGACTGTAAACCAGCTGGCTTATGAACAACAGAAATTTATCTCTCATGGTTCTGGAGGTTAGAAGGTGCAAGGTCATCATGCCAGCAGATTCGGTGCCAGGAGGTCCCAGTTCCTGGTTTGTAGATGGCTGTCTTTGTGCCGTGTCTTCACGTGGTGGAAGGAGGAGGATGCTCTCTGCACCCTTTTTTATAATGGCATTAATCCCACTCAGGAATGCTCCATTCTCATGATCAAATCACTTTCCAAAGCCTCCACCACCTGATACCATCACATGGAGGGTTAGGTTTCAACGTATGAATTTTAGGGGGACACAAACATTCAATCTACAGCAACCATTTTAGGTACATATATACCAGCAATGTGTAAGAGTTCCGGTTCCTCCGCATCCTTACCAGCATTTGGTACAGGGAGTCAGGTTTCTCCCGAGAAACAGAACCAATTGGATATCTACGTGGGTAGCTAGAATGAGGTTTCTTATAAAGAACTGGCTCATGATGATGGTGGAGGCTGTAAAGTCCTACAGTGTGCTGTCTGCAAGCTGGAGAACCCAGAGGGCTAGTGGTGTGACTTCCAGTCAGAGTCTGAAGGTCTGAGAACCAGGAGCATGGATGGTGCGAGCCCCAGGCGAAGGGCAAAGATTGATGTCTCAGCCCGGGCAGTCAGGCACAGACAGCCAATTCAACCTTCCTCTGCTTTACTCAGTGCACCAATTCAAATGCTAACCTCTTCTAGAAACACCCTCACAACACACTCAGAAGTAATGTTTTACCAACTATCTGGGTATCCGATAGCTCGGTCAAGTTGACACATAAAATTAACCAACCCAGCGAGTCTTTTTAATTTTACCCATTTTAAAGTATGTGTAGAAGTACCTCATTGTGGTTCTAATTTGATTTCCCTAAAGGCTAATGATGTTGAGCATCTTTTCATGTACCTGTTGGCCATCTGTATGTCTTCTTTAGAAAAATGTCCATTCAGATCTTCTGTCCATTTTTTTTTTTTTTTTAAAGATTTTATTTATTTATTTATTTGACAGACAGAGACACAGCGGGAGAGGGAACACAAGCAGGGGGAGTGGGAGAGGGAGAAGCAGGCTTTCCACCGAGCAGGGAGCCCGATGCGGGGCTCGATCCCAGGACCCTGAGATCACGACCTGAGCCAAAGGCAGATGCTTAACGGCTGAGCCACCCAGGCGCCCCTCTGTCCATTTTTTAATTGGATTTTTTTTTTTTTTTTTTTTTGTAATGGAGTTGAATGAGTTCTTTTATATTTTGGATATTAGCACCTTATCAGATAGATAATCTGCAAATATTTTCTCCATTCAGTAGTTGCTTTTACATTTTTCTGATGGTTTCCTTTGTTGCACGGAAACTTTTTAGTTTAATGTAGTCCCATTTGTTTTTGCTTTCGTTGCTTTTGATTTTGGTGCCAGAATAAGAAAATCATCACCAAGACTTATGTCAAGAAGCTCACTGCCTATGTTTTCTTCTGAGGGTCTTGTGGTATTCAAGTCTTTAATCTATTTTGAGTTAGTCTGTCTATGGTGTAAGATAGTGGTCTGTTTCACTTTTTGCATGTGAATATTCAGTTTTCCCAACACCATTTAGTGAAGAGACTGTCCTTTCCCCATTGTAGATTCTTGGCTCCTTTGTTATAAATTATGTGACCATATATGTGTAGGTTTATTTCTGATTTTATTTATTTGACCCCTCTCTCTTTTTTATTGGTGAGAGTCTTTTCAGTTCTGTTTATCTTTTCGAAGACCAGCTCTTCTTTTCATTGATCTTCTTCCCTATTTTCTTTCTCATCCCTATTTCATTTATTTCTGCTCTAGCCTTTATTACTTCCTTCCTTCCACTAACTTTGGGCATCACTTGTGCTTCCTTTTCTAGTTCTTTGAGGTGGAAAGTTATTTATTTGCTTTTTTTTTTTGGAGGTAGGTATTTACTTCTATGAACTTCCCTCTTAGAACTGCTTTTGCTGCATCCCACAAATTTTGGTATGTCATATTTCCATTTTAATTTATTGCAAGGTATCTTAAAATTTTTTTTTAAATTTTTTATTGTTATGTTAATCCCCATACATTACATCATTAGTTTCAGATGTAGTGTTCCATGATTCATCGTTTGTGCATAACACCCAGTGCTCCATGCAGAACGTGCCCTCCTCAATACCCATCACCAGGCTAACCCATCCTCCCACCCCCCTCCCCTCTAGAACCCTCAGTTTGTTTTTCAGAGTCCATAGTCTCTCATGGTTCCTCTCCCCCTCCGATTTCCCCCCCTTCATTCTTCCCCTCCTGCTATCTTCTTCTTTTTTTTTTTTTCTTAACATATATTGCATGTATCTTAAAATTTTTGATTTCTTCTTTCACCCATTAATTATTCAGTAGCATGTTGTTTAATCTCCACATATTTGAGAATTTTCCAGTTTTCTTTGCATAATTTCTAGTTTCATACCTTTGTGGTCAGAAAAGATATTGATATGAATTCAATTCTCTTTAATTCATTAAGACTTGCTTTGTGGCCTAACCTATGACCTATTCTGGAAAATGTTCCATGTGTACCTAGGAAGAATGTATGTTCTCTTGTTTTTGGATGGAATGTTCTGTGTATATATCTTTTAAGTCCATTTGGTCTAGTGGGTCATTTAAGGCTGATGTCTCCTTATCATTTTCTGTCTGGATGATCTATGTGTTGATGTAAATGGGGTATTAGGGACCCCTACTATTATTGTCTTGCTGTCAGTTTCTCCCTTTAGGTCTATTCATATTTGCTTTATATATTTACGTGCTCCTATGTTAGGTGCATAAATACTTACAAATGTTATATCCTCTTGTCAGGTTGACCCCTTTATCATTATGTAATTGGATGTACATAACTTTAGATGCAAGGACATACACAGACTGAAGGGGAAGGGATGGAAAAAGATATTCCATACAAATGGAAACCAAAAGAAAGCTGAAGTAGCTATACTTATATGAGACAAAATAGAATTTGAAACAAAGGATAATATATATTCAAGTATAATATATTTTATTCTGCTTTGCTTTATTTATTTTCTTGGGAATGTAACCCCTTCCCTCTGCATGGCTGTTTGAGGGAGAAGCTGATCATTAGTATTTCCCTTAGAATGAAATTGAGCTGGAACAGGTCAACAGTGTTAGGTTGAAGTCATCTGTAATTAACCTAACCCTTCACCTCCTTCACCATCAGTGCCTTTTAGAGCTTGCTCATATTTGAGGTGGGACAGGGTTGGGCTGTAGTTTCAGTATTTTTTTGTCTACTTTTATATTAAAACTCTAGAATCCAACTATTATGAAATATGGGGTATCTTACAATGTGTCTCTGATTTCCAGTCCCTCCTCAGTGCCACTTTCTCAGCAAAATTCTGGAGGGGATGGGAATTGTTGGGCAAAACTATTTGGTTTTGCATTGGAGGCTTCTGAATTCCATCCTGTCTTGCCAGTTTCATCTAAACTTGTCCTTCTTCTCAAAGTCTGTGTCTTCTGGTCTGAACCCCAGACCAGCTTCCTGCCCCAAGTCTTGAGCTATTTAGCTCTTTGCTCAACTACAAAGGGCACATGTTTCACTGGAATTCAGTCCATCAAGGGTTTTTTGCAAACACCATTCAATGCATGTCCCATAGAAGAGTATGATTCTTATTTTGTTTTTGTTGTTGTTATTATGGAATGGGAGGACTTTTGTATCTTTCTGCATCATATCAAGAGAAGAAGTCTCAAAAGTTAGTATCTTCTTTTTTTTTTTTTTTTAATTTTTTTATTGTTATGTTAATCCCCATACATTACATCATTAGTTTTAGATATAGTGTTCCATGATTCATTGTGCATAACACCCAGTGCTCCATGCAGAACGTGCCCTCCTCAATACCCATCACCAGGCTAACCCATCCTCCCAACCCCCTCCCCCCTAGAACCCTCAGTTTGTTTTTCAGAGTCCATTGTCTCTCATGGTTCTTCTCCCCCTCCGATTTCCCCCCCTTCATTCTTCCCCTCCTGCTACATTCTTCTTCTGAAAAGTTAGTATCTTCTTGATAAAAATATACTAGTTATCTGGTGATCTAAGGCTGAAAGACAGAGAAAAGACACTGGCCCAGGTTCAACAGGAGATACGTCCTTGAGTAAGATACCAATCTAGAATTCCTAAAGACATAGACATGAGACCAAGCAACAGCTGTAAATGGCCAGAGGGGATTGAACATTCCTATAGAGAAGGAAAAAGGAAGAAAGAGAACACAAAGTTGGGTTTTCAGCAGCTCTTGGCAACTTCATATTCTTTCTTCTTTCTTCCTTCTCTGTGCGATGAATAGATGATAGATGTGTGATTTTGCACCTGTAGCAATTACATATGTCAGGAAGTAATATGGTTCAACCTTATGAAATGAATAAATTAATTTGGGAAACTTCATTTTTATTTTCAATGTTTCTTTGGTCCCAAACAGCTGCCTGGTTCACCACATACTACCTTTATGTAGATAAAGGTATTCAACTACTCAATTTTGAGCAAGTATATAAGGAGAATGATGAACAGGATAGTTCCGTGAATGATTTTGGAGCCCAGGAGTTGGCCAAGGACACTTCTCAGTGGGAAAACCTTTACACAATCTTACTGCCCTTAGGTCTCAGAGGCCATGTCCTCAGCTTCCCCCAACGCTCCCTGAAACAGCTGGGTTCAAATGTAAACTGCTTGGCTCCTGGGCCCAAATATTTATTCCCATCACCTCTCCCTGACACCCCACACATATACAAGGCCCCTATTATTCTTCTAACAGGGAGTGGAGGCCTCTACTAGAGAACAGTCCTGTATTACATGTAGTTCAATCATAATATAATTATACTCATTATGTTATATAGTATACAATACACATAATAATTTATATAATCAATATAATTATATAATACAATTATATATAGTAGAATTATATGTAATATAATTATATAACTGTAATTCTATAATGTGCGTTGCTACCATTTATCACGTTCCTATTGTGTCAGCACATTCTTCCTATTCCCTATCCCCCTACCACATTTCACCTAATAATGCTAACTTGCTCTTCAAGTCTGCCTCAGCCGGGCTGTCAGTTCCTTTGGAAAGCCTTTCTCACACTCTCCTTGCCTGGGTTAGAGTCCCCTGCTGCTCTCCCAGTTCCCCGTATTTCCTCTCTTGCAACACTTATCGTACTATATAGGAATTGCCTATTTAATTGTTGATCTCCCCAACAGGAACATGAGCTCCATGAACAGAGAGGGATCAGTTGCTTTGTTGCTGTGGATAGTGCCCGTTTGCAGAAGAGCGCCGGGCACGCAGTACGCATTCAATAAATATTTGCTGAATAAATAATTAATTAATGCGAGGCATTTTGTATTATATAATAGGAAAAAAATTATCATCATAATACATAGACCAATGTTTCTCCAATCCGCTCGCTCATACTTCCTTTCTTAGCGGTGGCTATAAACTGAGCAGGGAAACTTACTTGCAACTGGCTCTTTGTTGGAGGAACGCCTTCTTGTTCACACGAGATTGCAGCCTAGAAGGACATGGCTCAGCGCTCCCTCTGGATCTGCTTCCTGTGCCTACAAACCTGTGAGTTCTGGCTCTTGTTGATGCCCTCCTAGTTTTCTATTAAGTTTTAGAAATTGCCCGTAAGGAAGACATTGAAATGCCTTCTCCATCTATTTTAACAAGTACACCCTGGGTTTCAGAAAGTATCCAACTGTCTGGGGAGAGACTTAAGATCCAAACCTAACTGTTTTTCAGCTTTTGAGTTTATGTTTCTGAATTTTATTTGTGCCCACTCTGCAAACCCTTCTGCTCAGGAGAGTCAGCACTTGGTAGGCCCACCGAGAAAGCACAGCAAAAGAATGTATCATCTAAAACCTTGAATAACTTAAAAGCATTTCTTTTTGGCTTTAGATGCTGGTGTATAGTTTTTGACAGAGATGTGCCTTTCCAAATTATATTTCATTACTGTATCAGGTTAGAGTAATGCATACCTATAATTATCATTGTAAGATCTTCATCTCTATAAGCCCCCTTTATTTTCAAAGCACATTCAGAATTATTATTCTGCTTCTATCCTTCAAAAACTCTCCAAAGTAAATGAGGAAGAGATTGTTATCTCCATTTTACAATAAGTTAGGTCTCAAAAAAGAAATGGAGAACTTGAAACTACTTTTTTTACTTACAGCTGAACAGTAAACTATAAGGACACATGGATACTGGTTGTTGTTAGTACAAAGAAAACTATGTAACATCAACACAGCTCTGGGGTGTTTTGTCTTTGCAGTCTCTCATTACATCCAAACAATTACCTTCTGTATATAAAAATTGACTATGCTTGGCATTTCTTTTTTTTTAAGATTTTATTTATTTACTTGTTGTTTTTTTAAGATTTTATTTATTCATTTGACAGAGAGAGAGAGAGAGAGCACAAGCAGGGGGAGCAGGAGGGAGAGGGAGAGGGAGAAGTAGACTCCCCACTGAGCAGGGAGCCCGATGTGGGGCTCGATCCCAGGGCCCCAAGATCATGACCTGAGCCAAAAGCAGACACTTAACTGACTGAGCCACCCAGGCACCCCTATGCTTGGCATTTCTAAATCTACTTATAGTCTCTCCTACCCACTCTGAAAAACCACTGGCAAATTCCTGCTATGTGTTAGAACACAGAGAATCTAGTGGGTTGAGATTTCCTAAAAAGGTAGAATCAATACACCTTGGTCTCTCTGGTTCCCTTGACCACTTAAAGATGTGGCTCCTTTAATTTGAACTTCATGGAGATTGCAACGACTAGGCAGGACAACTTTTGGGATCCTGTGCTAACCCCCCTGACATGGTAGACAGAAAATGCAAGTAGATGGGGAAGAGAGTTGGATAGAAGCTAAGTGAAAATCTAAGGATGTCCCCAATCTTCCAGAGAAGGACTGGAGGGTGACATTTGATGTCACTTAATTTGCAAAGCATTCTACAATTTTTATGCCTATATTCTTATGGGATTCACACTAAAGCCATTGAAGTAAGCAAAAATAGATATTATTAATCCCATTACACACAGAAAAAGGATAAACTAAGACTCAAGTTAAACAATTCACCTGAAATTTCACAACCTGATATTTGTAAGGTTGCAAAGCGATGTTGGTTCCTCTAATCCTAAGGATGGAGCTCTTTCTGCTCTACTCTTCTTGGCTTCCTCTCATTGGGTTTTCAGTTTCTTGAGGCTCTTTAAAGTGTTAGTGCATGCAGATTTAATGTGATCCTTATTAAAATACCAACAGCATTTTTTTCACAGAACTAAAACAAACAACCCTAAAATTTGTATGGAACCACAAAAGACCCCGAATAGCCAAAGCAATCCTGAAAAAAATAAAATAAAATAAAACTGGAGGCATCACAATCCCAGATGTCAAGATATACTACAAAGCTGTCATCATCAAAACAGTATGACACTGGCACAAAAATAGACACATAGATCAATAGAACAGAATAGAGAGCCCAGAAATAAACCCATGATTATATGGTCAATTAATCTTCAACAAAGGAGGCAAGAATATGCAATGGGAAAAAGACAATCTCTTCAACAAATGATGTTGGGAAAACTGGACAGCTACATGCAAAACAATGAAACAGGACCATTTTCTTACACCATACACAAAAATAAACTCAAAATGGATTAAAGACCTAAATATGAGACTTGAAACCATAAAAATCCTGGAAGAGAGCACAGCCAGTTAATTTCTCTATAACACTGGTCCTGGCAACCTTTTTCTAGATATGTCTCCTGAGGCACAGGCAACAAAAACAAAAATAAACTATTTGGACTACATCAAAATAAAAGGCTTCTGCACAGTGAAGGAAACAATCATAAAATTAAATGACAACCTACTGAATGGGAGAAGTTGGTGATAAGAAAGTTGGGGCGCCTGGGTGGCTGAGTCGGTTAAATGGCCAAATGACATGTCCAATAGAATTCCTTTGAAATCACTGAAATAAGAGAAGTCTGAGTACACAAACTCATGACTCGTCCACGTTGGAAAAGTTTTCTCAAAGAACCAAGACTCACAGTCATGTGCTCCAAATTCCGCTTTCCCATCCTAACTTGTGACTATGATTCTGATTCCCTACCTCTGCAAGGGTCTAGCCACGCACCCTCTAGGGTGGAAGACGGAAGAATCCACCACTTTTGCTCCATGCCCATTGTCTTCTATATGTTCTTTCTCACACTCTTTTAATTCTTCCTTTTCTGTACACTTTTCTTGCTTCAGTTTCTTTAACCATTCACCTGGCTCCCATTTCCTATCCCCCAGCAATAATAGTAATAACTAACCATTTATGGAGCAATCATGACATGTTTGGCATTTCTCTAAGTAGTCATATTTATTATTCACCTTAATCCTCACAATATTGTATGAGATGAACACTATCAATACCCCAGTTTTACAGATGAAACACAGGAAACTAGAGGTCGTTTAGCCGAAAAGTGGAGGAAATAGGATTTGAACTCCAATGTTGTTAAACTTAACCACTGAAAAAGGCTGCCTTTGCCTTTGATGCCCTTGATGCTGAAATGGAATCATTCAGGCAGGGAATGGGGCTGGTGGGCAGGTCTTTGCCAACCATAGAAGTTTAAGCAGGGCACTGAAGCAGAATATCCAAGGAAATGAGCATATCCAGACATGGTTCAAGTATCAGTCATATCAATATGATGTGAGTGGATTTAAATTAGTTTTTTTTCAAAATAAACAAAGGTCCAATATCAACAAGGTCTTGATGTCCTGTTGAATGTATAGCACAGTAGAAGGATTTCAGAAGTCAATACTGAGAAGTCCAAGAGGTGAGTGGGCCCACCTGGATATCTGTCCACAGATAAGTAGGTCCTGACCATTGTCCTGGGGGTTAGGCACAGGATTTCATGGCTGGAGGGGTCCTGGTGAGATCCAATTTGCTATCAGTCCAAAGTCCTTGTAGAGAGGGGCCTTTGAGATAAAGATAAAGCCTCTGTTCTAGAAAGAGGTTTGAGCAGACTATTACTGCAGACATTCAGAAAGGTCTAAAAAGCAGGGCGCCTGGGTGGCTCAGTTGGTTAAGCGACTGCCTTCGGCTCGGGTCATGATCCTGGAGTCCCTGGATCGAGTCCCGCATCGGGCTCCCTGCTCGGCAGGGAGTCTGCTTCTCCCTCTGACCCTCCCCCCTCTCATGTGCTCTCTCTGTCTCATTCTCTCTCTCTCAAATAAATAAATAAAATCTTTAAAAAAAAAAAAAAAAAAGAAAGGTCTAAAAAGCAGAAGCCCACTTATAGAAATGGAAAAATATGTTATGTATGGGGGAAACTGGATATCAAGACATCAGCTCAAAAATCCTGGTTCCAAATAGAGGCTGGGAAAGAGCATCAGTGTGCTAACACAAGACTTGTAGGAGGCAGTAGAGACCCACCTCGGCAGCCTGATGCGCTGAAGCAGGCCTGGAGATCAGCATGGTGACTGACCAAGCAACCAGCATGCCTTCACAAGAGCTCCAAGTTTCAGTGGTAGACATAGGCTAGTCAAGTGTTTCCTGAATCAAATCTTTCTTGTCTTGAACCTTAGAGAGGAATGAACCTGCAAGTTTGGGATTACTAGGCTCACCTGTGTGGAAGCTGGAAAAGAAAGAGGTATGAGCAATCAGTTGGGAGACTGATGTTGGTGGCACTATGTACCCATATTTTCTTTGTTATACTCAATTTTTGATTATACACCAATAGAGGGAAGTAGTGGCTGGCCAGGATCCCATCTCGGTTTTGAGAATTTGTGTGTGCACTTGTTTTTGTTTTGAAAAAACGGATTCAAGTCAACCCAGATCTCAAAAAAGGTGGTAAGAAAGTTGGGGCTTCTGGGTGGTTGAGTCTGTTAAATGACCAACTGTTGATTTCAGCTCAGGTCATGATCTCAGGGTCCTGGGATGGAGCCCCACATTGTGCTCTGCACTCGTCGGGGAATCTGCTTCAGGATTCTCTCTCTCCCTCTGCCCCTCCGCCCCCAATAAATAAATAAACCTTTAGGGAAAAAAAGAAAGTAAAAAAATCTAGTAGACATTAGTATACTATTGTGTGGGGGTGGTAGGTTCCTTTACTTAAACCCTTGTGACCAAGGACTTTCCACCCTCATGGAGAATGACACAAAACTGGTTACTCAACCCTTTGCTTCCTCTTTGTCCTTTACTCGCCTTCACTCAGTGTAACGCACTGTAACCCATCCTCTCCTGACGGGTGCAGGGTGCAGTCATCTCCAGCTGCCCTTCTGTGCCTGTTGTATTTAGGGTCCCCCGACTTATTGATCTAGGAGACAGTGGGTGGAAGGAGAGGAGGGGATGGTTAGCTAGTGCCCTCAAAGCACAAGAAACGCTTACTCGAAGGATCCTAAAGAAGCTGGGAGAGGGGGATGGTTCTGGTGGCTGTTAGCAGCAACATGCTCTTCCTCATCTCTGCTCTCGGTTTCAGCTCCCTGCTCAGGACTCCAGTGCTCCTACTTTCCTTTTTCCCTCCAGAGTTCACTGGGGTATTATTTTCATCTCTCTAACCACGGGTCTTTGTTTTATATAGCACACACATACAAGTGCCTAGTATATGCCAGACACCGTTCTAAGAAATTTACAAATATTAACTCCTTTAACTCTCATAACACGTCTATGAGGTAAGCGCCACTATTAGCTTCATTTTAAAACTGATAAAACGGAGCACAGAGAGGTTGCTAACTTTCCCAAGGTCTCAAGCTCACGCAGTCAGGTTCTTCTTCACTAAGTGAACACCCAAGTACACACCCTAGGGTTCCAGCCTTTTCTTGCCTTTGCTTCTCCTCTAGTGTTGTCTTTCTCACCCCTCCCTTCTGTGGTCTGGTATATGGAAGTCAGGAAATCACAGTCACTGAGAGATGTTGTAAGAGTGGGTCACCTCGGGGCACCTGGGTGGCTCAGTCGTTAAGCATCTGCCTTCAGCTCAGGTCATGATCCCAGGGTCCTGGGATCGAGCCCCGCATCAGGCTACCTGCTTAGTGGGAAGCCTGCTTCTCCCTCTCCCACTCCCCTGCTTGTGTTCCCTCTCTCGCTGTGTCTCTCTCTGTCAAATAAATAAATAAAATCTCTAAAAAAAAAAAAGAGTGGGTCACCTCTTCCTCACTGGCCTCCCAAGGTTGCTCAGCAACCCTTTCATCCCCTTAATCAATGTCTTGTTGGCCCTCTAGAATGTTCCTTATGGTAGCATTTCCTCAAAATTTTTATATTTATCAAAATAATAACAGCAACTACCATTTATATGTGCCAGGCATTGTGCTAACTGCACAGCCTCATAATTGTATTTAATAATTATCCACATTTGAGAGGTGAAGAACCTGAGGATCAGAGAATTTCAGTAATTTTCTCAAAATAGCATAGCTAGGTTCAAATATACCTGGATTCAACACCTGTGCTCCTCATCTTTACACTTCCTACCTAGACCCACCCTCACCTCTTCACTCTTAGCAGAGAGCCTCACCTTCTACATTACTAAAGAGATGCAGGTCATCAAGCATGACTATCTTCTATTTAATCCTCTCTACTCCAAAATGTCCACTGTGTATTAAGCCACCTCTAGGTGCCCCCAAACAATTCTATGGGATGGGTATTATTGCATCCCATCTTGTAGTAAAGTAAGATAAGGACCTCAGTAAATATCAGGGGTTGAACTTGAGCACAGGCCACCTGACTCAAACCTGTGTTCCCTCACCTCACCAAGCAGCCTTTCTTCTATCCCCATCCCCAACAATACCTCAAAATACTCTGTCCTTTCACTCATCATCTCCTTTTCCCCTTCCACTTCAGACGAGGTATGACCCTCTTCTGATTGAAAATCTCTGCCTTCCACTTCCTGCCTCCATCCTTTGTTCCATGACAAACATTAGTGGTCTGTGTCCCTGTACTGTCCTGGGTCTGGGGATTTTAAGTTACAGTCCCTGGACTCAAGTCATTCACAGCGCTCAGAAACAGACACACGGGTTCATGACTACTACATAACATAGCAAGTACCATGAAGGAAAAACAGAGCTCCAGAGAGCCCATGAGTAGGAGCACCTAACCTAGAGCAGGGCTGATCAGGGAAATTTCTACATGGTCTTCTTACCTACCACCTACCCCAACTAACCTCTTCTCTCTCTCTCTCTCAGGTAAAATTGGTATACAACAGTATGTAAGTTTCAGGTGTACAACACTATAATTTGACATCTGTATACTCTACAAAATGATCACCACCAAAAGTCTAGTTACTGTCAATCACCATATGGTTGACCTTCACCCATTTTGCCCACCCACCCTCCAACCCGTCCTGGTAACCATCAATCTGTTCTCTGTACCTGTGAGTTTGTTTCTGTAGTATTTTTTTTTTTTTTTTTTTTGGATTCTGCATTTGAGTGAAATCATATGGTATTTGTCTTTCTCTGACTTATTTCGCTCAGCATAATACCCTCAAGGTCCATCTGTTGCAAATGGCAAGATTTAATTCTTCTTTATGGATGAGTAGTATTCCATTATATATATATATATATATATATTCCATAATATGTAATATATTATATATATTATTTATATATATTCCATTGTGTGTGTGTATATACCACACCTGCCTTATCCATTCATCTATTGATGAACAATTAGATTATTTTCCTATCTTGGCTATTGTAAATAATGCTGCAATGAACATAAGGGTGTATATATCTTTTTGAATTAGTGTTTTCATATTCTTCAGCTAAGTACCCACAAGTGGAATAGCTGGATCATAGGGTAGTTCTAGTCTTAATTTTTTGAGGAATCTCCATACTGTTTTCCATACTGACTGCACCAATTTACATTCCCACCAGCAGTGTATGAGGGTTCCGTTTTCTCCATTTCTTCTTCAACACATGTTATTTTTTGTCTTTTTGATAATAGTCATTCTAACAGGTATAAGATGATATCTTATTGTGGTTTTGATGTGCTTTCCCCTGATGATTAGTGATGTTGAACGTCTTTTCATGTGCTTGTGGCCATCTATATGTCTTCTTTGGAAAAGTGTCTATTCAGATCCTCTGACCATTTTTTAGTCAGGTCATTAGTTTTTTCATTGTTGAGTTGTATGAGTTCTTTGTATATACTGGATATTAACTCCTTATCGGATATATGATTTGTAAATACCTTCTCCTGTTCAGTGGGTTCCCTTTTTGTTTTGATGACGGTTTCCTTCACTGTGCAGAAGCTTTTTAATTTGATGTTGTCCCAGTTGTTTATTTTTCCTTTTGTTTCCTTTGTTTTTAGTGCTAGATCTACAAATGCATCACTCAGATTGATGGAACTTGCTGCCTACGATTTCTTCTAGGAGTTTTATGGTTTCAGGTCTTACATTCAAGTCTTCAACCCATTTTGAGTTCATCTTTGTTTACAGTATGAAATAGCAGTCTAGTTTTATTCTTTTGCATGTGGCTGTCCAGTTTTCCCAGCACCATTTATTGAAGAGACTGTCCTTTCCCCCTTAGATGTCCTTGGTCTCTCTCATAAATATGCAGGAAATCTCTTCTGTTTTAAGACAAAATCAAGTAAATTAGTTTTACTGGCCTCTCTAGCTACCATTCTATTTCATCCCCTTTCTTTCACTGTCAAGATTTTCCACTTACTTAGCACATATTCTATTCTCAATCCTCTAGACTCTGGCCTCCATTCGAATCATCTTACTTGCACCACATTCTCAAGGGCCATCAATAACCTCCTAATGGACAAACCTAGAGTCCATTTTCAGTCTTTATTCCACTTGAACACTCTGAATCACTGAACATCCATGACAACCCCCTTCTTGAGACCCTTTCTTCTCTTGGATTCCATGATATTGTCCACTACTGGTGCCTCTTTTGCCACTTGTTCTATTTAGTTTCTTTTGATAGTGCCTCCCTGTGACTGTTCACAAAGCAGCCTTGGACTTTAGCCTTGCTCTTCCTGAATAACTCACCTCTCCCTCCATCACCTCCTCTCTGCGGATGATTCCTAACCTACTTAGATTTCAGTTCAATGGCAAGTGACAGTTTTCAAAAATAAGAGTGGCCTAAAGAAGAAAGAAGTTTATTTCTTGCTCATGTGAAAAAGTCTGGAGTCAGCAGTTCCATTGGTTGAATAGTTGACAAGGTAGTGAGGGATACATACTTTTTCAGTCTTCCTGCTCCACCATTTTCAGTACTTGGCTTCCTCCTCTTGATCCAAAATGTGTGTCTGAGATGCAGCAGCCATAGCATTCCAGCCTGCAAGAAGCAAGGAAGAGATGAAGAAAGCAAAATGCCCTCTTCTTAAAGACACAACAGTCATATACAACTCTTGCACTTTCATCCCATTGACCTGAACTTAGTCATATAACCAAAGTTAGCTAGCAGAGAGCTGGACGATGTAGTCTTTATCCTGGGTGACCATATCCCCTGCTAAAAATTAGGCATTGTCTTACTAAGAATAAAGGAGAGAACAAACATTGGAAAATAACTGGCACATTCTGCCACAACCCCCAAGCAATACTTTCTGCCCATTCTCTTTCCTTATCTTTCATCCTTCCAACTACTTACCAAGATTGTCCACCATCATCTTTTTTTTAATTTTTTTAAAATTTTTTTAAAGATTTTATTTATTTATTTGAGAGAGAGAGAATGAGAGACAGATAGCAAGAGAGGGAAGAGGGTCAGAGGGAGAAGCAGACTCCCCGCCGAGCAGGGAGCCCGATGTGGGACTCGATCCCGGGACTCCAGGATCATGACCTGAGCCGAAGGCAGTCGCTTAACCAACTGAGCCACCCAGGTGCCCTGTCCACCATCATCTTAAATTCAACATTTCTTTTTTTTATTGGAGAGGGCAGAGGGAAGGGAGAGGAGAGAGAGAATCTTAAGCAGGCTCCGTGCCCAGCACAGAGCCTGATGTGGGGCTCAATCTCATAGCCCTGAGATCACAACCTGAGCCAAAATCACAAGTTGGATGTTTAACCCACTGAGCCACCCAGGTGCCCCTCAAACTCAATATTTCTAACACTAAACCTATTTTCTCCTTTGGACTTTTTTCCAGCATAAACTTGACCAGTTTTCCAGTATCTATCAGTTTTCACTGACACAAAATAGATTCTCAGAATATATGGTTGAACAATTGAATTCTATCAGGTTCCTCCTTATTCCCTATCTTTCTTTGCACTATCTCTCTAATTCAGCACTTACTTTCCATTCATCTTATCATCCTCTGGTTCATGCCCAGATGCCTATAATAGCTTCCAAAATGGTCTCTCAAGCCCAGTTTCTCTTTCCTTTTACTCTTCCTACACATAATTACTATATTACTATGACCCTAAAGTATCATTTTAATCTTCATCCTTAAGAACTTTGATAGCTCCCCTCTGCCTATGATGTAGACCTCAAACTCAAGGTTGTCCCAGATCTAAATCAGATTTGTATCTCCACCTTATCTCCTTTACTCCATTATGCAAATCTTATATTCATTCAACCCACATCGCATTTTCTCCTGCTTCTAAATTTTTATTCAGGACCTGAGGACCCGAGAGAGTCATCCTTTTCCTTTCTCTTCAGTAAAATTCTATTTGCTCTTTCAAAGTCCTCCTCAAATTCTCTAAAAACTTTCTCTAAAAGTTTTCCCTAAGCTCTATAGCTCAAAGTGATCTCTCCTTTCTTTGTATTTGTACTGTAATTACTGTCTCTACCATTCACTTGAATTGACCATTTACTACCTCATTTTTCAAAGGAGAGTTATGTGTATGTGTGTGTCTTATTTCCTAAACAGTTATGAAATTCCTAAAAAACGGCAGGGAACCGGTTTGGTCATAGACTTGCCTAGTGTATTACATGGTAAGTCCTAAAGACATTTTTGTGCTACAAGTTCTCTCTGGAGATGGGTTTTCCTTAGGTCTCTTCCAATGCTAATATAATGTTTGCATTATATTATAGCACCTGGATTATATTACTATTATATTATATATTATATTACTATATATAATAATATAATATATAAATATAAAATATGTAAAATAATATATATAATAATATATAATGTATATTATATATACTGTAGCACCTACATTTTATTATAGCACTTACATTATCTTACAGCACCTAGAAGAATAAATATTGGGGTAGCTTGATACGGAGATTCTTTTTTATTTTTTGTTTTATTTTATTTTTAAAAAAGATTTTATTTATTTATTTGACAGAGAGAGAGACAGCGAGAGAGGGAACACAAGCAGGGGGAGTGGGAGAGGGAGAAGCAGGCTTCCCGCCGAGCAGGGAGCCCGATGCGGGGCTCGATCCCAGGCCCCTGGGATCATGACCTGAGCCGAAGGCAGACGCATAACGACTGAGCCACCCAGGCACCCCTGGAGATTCTTTTTTAAAACCTAAAGTCTTACTAATAAAGTCCATCAAGTGGAGTGGTACGTAAAACTATCTTTCTGGGCTTTACTTGAATTAGCCCTTAATAATGGCTCTTTATACATTCTTCGGTATGGTCCTGGACCCCCCTGGGCCATCATAGGGGTGGCCTAGGAAGTCCTAAATGGCACATACCAGTTACAAGGATGATGATGAAGAAAATGAAGAGCATGAGAATCATCGTCATTATCAACTTCAGAAACAACTAACATGTATGGTGCCTTAATGGTTACAAGACATTCCACTCATATTATATGATTTGCTGGTCACTAATTAGATAGAACAAACTTTATGTTATTGTTTCCATTCTACGGATGAAGCGACTGAGATTCAGAAAGGCTTTGTGGCTTTATGAAAGTTGGCCAGCTTTTAAGCAGAAGTGCTAGCACCTACATCACCAGGCTCCTTGTCTTTCCAGCCACCTGACTCAGACCACAGGCAGAGTGCCTGGAGGTGACCGAGTCTGCATCTTGTGCATTGGTGAGCCCTAGGCCTTTCCTCAGCAGCCCAGGATTCTCACCAACAACACAAGCTGCAAGAAGAGCAGCAGGACTTTCCCCAGTTTGACCTGACCTCCACTGCTCCTGTCTCCTTGCCCTTTGATGCACCAGCATCACTTCCTGAATGACTTGCTATGGGGGAGAAGTCAAAAACAACATGACACATGCTCCGCGTTTTGGCCGCCGAACCGCCATGAGCCCTAGGAAGTTCTGTTTTCACAAATCGCCTACACACTTCCTGGAGCTTGAGGAGAGAACCCACATCCTCTTCACATTTTTAACTTGAATCTACAGAGCAGAATGACAGTTAGGTGCCAGGGTCTGACTTTTAAAAAGCCGCACAAGACATGGACTATCTGGCACCAGGATCAGCTGTCTAATTGGCAGACGCCAGCACAACATGAAAAAGGGGGGGGGTGTCCTTGTTCCAACATGAAAAAGGTGGGGGGGGTGTCCTTGTTCCAACAACAGTAAGACTTTCCAGGCTGCGTCGCTGCATTACAGCACGTTCAGAGTCCTTCTGAGCTCAAGGCTCCGTGCACCTGCACAGGTTGAGAGGGACTCAGGCGGGCACACACCACGTGCCCCTCTGCCACACCCCATCGGCCCAATGGAACAGTTCATCTGGAGAGAATTAATGCTCAAGAAGCTGGATTTTGGTAAACTAAGACTCTTGCCACTGAAGGCGGCCTTAGTCTCTCCTTCTGTTCACCCAATAGTTTGTTTCTTTTGCTCTTACCATTTGGCACTCATCAGATGGTGCTACTTTTTTTTTTTTTAATTTTTTTTATTGTTATGTTAATCCCCATACATTACATTATTAGTTTTAGATATAGTGTTCCATGATTCATTGTTTGTGCATAACACCCAGTGCTCCATGCAGAACGTGCCCTCCTCAATACCCATCACCAGGCTAACCCATCCTCCCACCCCCCTCCCCTCTAGAACCCTCAGTTTGTTTTTCAGAGTCCATCGTCTCTCATGGTTCTTCTTGTGCTACTTTTTACTTACATACACATCTGTCTTATTCTCTAGGCTGTGAGCTCCTCAGCACTGCAACCACATCCTATTCTTCCCTGAGTCCCTAACACAGCATCTGGCACAATGTTAGCACTTAACAAATGTCTGTAGATGAGGGTTCTTAGTTTCCCCCTCCCCCATGACCCTGTTACGTCTTCTTCTGTACTTAACCCAGCCCAACTAAGTCATCATGTCTCACCTGGGATGGTCCTCCTAAGGCAAAATCTTGGTTGGTCTGAAAGAAAAGAGGTTTGTATTCGCAATCCGTGGGCTCATGCAGGGGTTACTGGGCTGGAGGGCAAGGGCGGCCATTTTATAATTATATTGCCTTTCATTTTACAAACCACGTATTAAATCAGTTTACCTTCATAAGGTGAAAGAGGAGAAGAGAGAAAAAAAATAAACCTCTCATTTCCCCCCACATTAGATTTTAAAAGCGTTCATCCTTCAGGTTTTACTAGAAAGTGTTTCTGGATTTTCCAGAACAGGTCAAGTCCCCTTGCTATTCTTTCTCAAAGCACCGTAATACTTATACAGTTGACCTTGAATAATGCAGGGGTTGAGGGTGCTGACCCCTCATGCACTTGAAAATCCATGTATAATTTTTGGCTCCCCCAAAACTTTACCAATAGCCTACTGTTGACCAGAGGCCTTACAGATAACAAATAGTCAATTAACACATATTTTGTATGTTTTATTGTGTTACAATACCTTATTCTTACAATAAAGTAAACTAGAGAAAAGAAAATGTTATTAAGAAAAGCATAAAGAAGAGAAAATACATTGGCAGTACTGTACCGTATTTATGGAAAAAATTCATGTATAAGTGGACCCACAGGGTTCAATTCTGTGTTGTTCAAGAGTCAACTACATATTTTGTATCTGTGCATCTGTGGTTATCCAATCAACATGGATCTCTTCCTTTAACCGTTAAGTTCCTGAGAGCAGGAACTTTATATCAATTTTTACTCACCACTGTATCCCCCAGCTCCTTACATCGCACTTAAAAGAGTAGATGCTCAGCAAACGTTTGTATTAGAAATTTGATTAATAATTACCTGCCGTAGTATCTGGGACAAAGCTGACCTTGAATAAATCCATGCATTCATTCATAAATGTATGAATGAATAAATGAATTTTGCTTACTTCTGAAGTGTTCCAAGAGATTCTAAGCAACACATAAGTGAATTCCATTTATTATTCATTCCACAAATATTTACTAAGCACCCAGTACATGTCATGTACTCATCTAGAGGCTGGAGATAGAGTAGTGAACAAAAAAGACCTCCCCAAATCACCAGCTTGAGAAATATTTACTCCAGAACTTCCAAAGCACTCTCTGCCTGTATCTTCTGGGATTAACGGCATAAATGTAGCTTTCTTCTTGGAAAGACTATAGCAGCCAGGCACTTGTCCCAGCTCTTCCAACACTTGGCAATATGATCTTGGGAAAGAAAGACACTTAATTCTCAAAACTTCTGGAGGTGTATGGTCTTCATCCCTCTAATCCCTTAGACCTTTCAGTCTGTAAGTCTAGATGAATGTTTTTCATGAAATAGATCCCTTGAAATTCACTGGAAACTCCGTTTTTGAATGAAAATCCCTTAGAAAATTTAGCCATCATAACATATTATATGTAGAGTAGAATACCAAAAACAAAAACAAAAAACCCCTCCAGAGGTTGGATGAGCTGCATCCAGGCAGCTCTTCAGGGAGGCTCAAGCCTGGGGAGACAGGAGACTTTAAAAGGTGCAACAGTGAAATGGCTATATGGTTTTCTATTTATGTCCCCAGGTCTGGAAGCAGAAGGAAGTGACACAGACGTCTTCACGGTGATTGGGATTGTGGGGGAGTCAGTCACTTTCCCCTTAAATATCGAAAAATCACAGCAAGTTGTCAACATTGTTTGGAACTCTGAAACATCTGTTGCTTTTGTAACGCCAGGAGACTCAGGAACAGCACCCAAAGTTACTGTGACCCACCAAAATTATAATGACCGGATAAATGTCTCACGTAAGAACTACAACCTGGAGATCAGTAATCTGAGGATGGAAGATTCGGGCATCTACAAAGCCGACATAAATACAGAGACCCTTGAAGGGATGATCACCACCACCAGGCGCTACAGCCTTCAGGTCTTCCGTAAGTTGTGGGAGGATAAAGGGCTTGTTTTGTTTTGCAAATTTGCTATCTATAGAACACCTTTATTTCTTTATTGGTTTCCCTAAATCTTTCTGTACTTATAAATCCTTATGTAAATACACCAATACTAAAAAAGAGGATGTGATTTTGTTTGTTTTTAGCTATGTAATCTTCAATCAACAAGTTGTCCCATGGACCTGGTTTTTCTTTTCTATAAAATGTGAATAATCAATCATATTATTCACTTCCCTTGGTCACTGAGAGGATCAAGTGAG
The DNA here is from genome assembly GCF_004348235.1 of Phoca vitulina. NCBI lineage: Eukaryota > Metazoa > Chordata > Mammalia > Carnivora > Phocidae > Phoca > Phoca vitulina. The sequence continues at coordinate 618,588 of NW_022589800.1, forward strand.
ATAGTGTATGGAAAGCACTTCTTTAAAAAAAAAACAACAACACCTCTTTATTTTAAAATAAGTGTAGCTGCATAGAGAGGTGTAAAGAACCAGGCAGAGAGGGGCGCCTGCGTGGCTCAGTTGGTTACGCGTTTGCCTTCGGCTCAGGTCATGATCCTGGAGTCACCGGATGGCGTCCGGCATCCCGCATCGGGCTCCTTGCTTAGCGGGAAATCTGCTTCTCCCTCTCCCTCTGCCCATCATCCTGCTTATGCTTTCTCTCTCTCTCACTCTCTCTTTCAAATACATAAATAAAATTAAAAAAAAAAAAAGAACCGTGCAGGGAGGTTCTATGTGCACGTCGCCCAGTCCCCCCTTTTACACAAGTTGCATCTTGTGTAACTATAGAGAAGCAGGAATAAGGAGCTTATTCGGATGTCACAGTTGTACGGGCTCTCATTTATGTGTGAGGATATGTGTAGCTTGCATAGTTAATTCACATGTGCGCCCTCATATGATCACTACCGCGATCCAGATCCTCAAGTGTACCATCGCAGCAAGACTCCCTCAGCCGTTCAGAGTCCCGCGGTCCCTCCCCAACTCCCGGAAGACCTTAATCCGTTCTTCATACCTATCATTATGTTATTTCACAAATGCCACATACATGGACTCATGCAGTAGGCATGCTTTTGAGATTGGCTTTTTTCACGCAGCAGAATTTATTTGAGAGTCATCTTAATTATTACCAGTATCAATAGTTTATATCTTTTTATGGCTGAATAGAATTCCATGGTATAGATGGACTAGTCTGTTCAACCATTCACCCATCAAAGGATATTTTAGTTCTTTCCAGTTTGGGCTTATGACAAATAAAGCTGCTATGCACATTCATGTACAAGTTTCTGCATGAAATGACTTTTTGCTTCTCTGGGATAAATGCCCAAGAATGAAAACATATGGTAGATCCATTTTTCTTTTTTTTCTTTAAAAGATTTTTTTTTATTGTGATAAAACATACATAACACAACACTTAACACTTTAACCATTTTTTAAAAGATTTATTTATTTATTTTAGAGAGAGAGAATGCAAGTAGGGGGAGGGGTAGGAGAGGGAGTGAGAGAAGCAGATTCCCCGCTGAGCGCGGAGCCCCAACAAGGGACTCGATCCCAGGACCCCGAGATCATGACCGAGGCCGAAATCAAGAGTCAGATGCTTCACCGACTGAGCCGCCCGGGCGCCCCTGTTTTCATCTCTTCATATGTTCAGTGTTACCCCCTCACCTCTGGGAGGTGTTATGCTATCCGCAGGTGGGGTGGACCACGGGAATGTCTCATTTTTCGCTCTATACATCTGTACAGATCACTGTTACAGCTCACCGAGGTCACTCCAGACTCCTCTGGGGGTTTTTCACAAGCCATCACTAAATCTGGTCTGGAATAGATCCCTTGAAGAGACTCACAAGACCAGGGCTTCTGGTGCGGTTGGAATGAAAAATATTTACAGCTTCTTCCTTACCATATTCTACTTCCTCACAGGCACAGACAAGTTTAAAAAAGCCGGGTTGCCCACCTAACAAAATCTATACCTTTTGGGGAGTTAGTGGAGAAGATAGTGATACAGGAACTGACATTTACTGAACTCTATGTGTCTGGCATTCTACCACTTAATTTTTAAAACATATATAGAGATCACACATATTTAGGCAATACATGCACAGAGTAAAAGCAGTATGCAGTGCACTGCAACACTCAGCAGTGGTCACTGTTGCTGGCTTGTTTTGTCTTTCCCACAGATAATTAATGTGGCTAGATAGATGATAGATGATAGAAAGACAGATGGACGGATGGGTATTAGAGAGTTCTTTAAACACAATAACCCATTTAGCCCTCACAACAAACAACCCTAGCAGGAGAAAATTATCCTCAGTGAAGCTGTGTGCGTCCCCGTTCTAGAGAGCAGCAGAGCCTGGTCGGACCCAGGTCTCCAGTGGCTTCTCCACTCTCAGCCACAGCCCCGACCTTCTCTGCCCAGCAGCCTGATGCAGGTAACTTCTCAGTTCCTGCTGAGAAAAATGAGATAGGATCCTATTCCTTACCACTATCCCCCACCTCAACACCCAGCAAAAAAGAGTTTCTCTAAGAATAAGTAAATATCAAGCAGAGAGTTGGACATTCTTGTAAATCCAGTTTCTAAAGAAATGCACACACACACACACACACACACACACACACACTTTCGCTCATTTTTTCCTCTATACATCCGTATAGATCACTGTTACAGCTCACCGAGGTCACTCCAGACTCCTCTGGGAGTTTTTCACAAGTCATAACTAAATCTGGTCTGGAATAGATCCCTTGAAGAGACTCACAAGACCAGGGTTTCTGGTGTGGTTGGAATGAAAAATATTTACAGCTTCTTCCTTACCATATTCTACTTCCTCACAGGCACAGACAAGTTTAAAAATACCACAGGAACTAGAAAGCCACATGCTGGTTCCTTCTGAATCCTTCCCACATGGCTAGGGGAGAAGGAACAAAGCCTAGCACAGCAGCCTGGCCAAGAATGAACTAAATTTACCAACTCAGAATGTGGGCATTTTCTTATCTGCTGGTAAAGGGAAGATCTTCCCTTTCCTTCTGCCGGCCCCAGATAGCTCTTAACTTCAACCTAAATATAATTGTTCTTCCGTAACCCTTTACTAGCCTACAACTTGGACAGTTACCTTTTGATTGCTTTAGTAAAAATATTTTTTTAAATGAACTTTTAAAGAGATTTTAACTTTTCACCAAGGGCACTTTAGAACAACACAAAACAACTCAATGAAAACACACCAGAAAACAGAGCCAAAAAAAATTTTTTTAAAGACTGTTTCGTGCAACGGTGTGCTGGTCCTTGACGGTGTCTGCGACACAAAGGACGTGCGGCACACGATTTCATAAAAGGTAATAAAATATACCCTGGTCTCTATCGTGCATCCCATAGAGCTAGTTGTACGCACAGAATGCTCTCGTTGAGTTGTGCTGAACGTTCATACCTCCCAGGCTACAGGTGTCATCAACGAAGAAGCCAATGAGAATGCTGGCTGGTAGTTTCATGAAGTGAGCTAAGAAGGAAAAAGTAACTCAACAAACATATATTTCAGAGCTTCGCTTGCACATTAACAAGAGAGACCTCTTCGCTGAGTTGGATAACGGTTTTCAAATACTGGAAGAATATTTCCTAGTTTTTTTGGTGCTATTCACCAAAAAACTTTTAAGTTTAATCAACCTTAGCTATCTTTCTTCCATTGTTTTCTTCTGTCTAGAGTGAAACTCCGCAGAGCAGTCAACCCAGCCCAAGTTTGAGCATTTGCCAATTTCTCTTTTGGGGGGATGGGGGTAAAGGGAGAGAGAGGGAGAGGGAGGGAATCTTAAGCAGGCTCCATGCCCAGCGTGGAGCCTCACGTGATGCTTGATCTCATGACCCTGAGAACATGACCTGAGCCGAAATCAAGAGTTGGAGGCTTAACCGACGGAGCCACCCAGGCGCCCCATTATTTGCCAATTTCTGTGGTGTAAATACTCCCTCTGGGTTTTAAAACTTGCAGAATTGGGAAGACTTTGTATATCATTACAAAAGACAGATACTGTAGATGTAAATAACTTTTAGAGTGTAGATAAGAGTAAATTGGAACCCCCCCCAAAACTAGAAAGTGGTGAATGTTGAGTATGTATTAGCTTTTTAAAATACAATTAATTTAATTTAATTTTTTTATTTTACTGTAAGTTTTTATAATTTCATTTTTCATGAATCATTTCTGAAAATTTAACAGTCGGCTGTCCCCGTACGGGCTAGCTCCAGCTCACCACTGACACAGGTGTCTTCCCCTCTTAGGTCGGCTTGGGAAGCCAAAAATTACGCAGAGTTTAATGACATCTATCAACAGCACATGTAATGTCACCTTGACATGCTCTGTGGAGGAAGAAGAAGAGAATGTCACATATAGTTGGAGTCCCCCGGGGGAAGCGGGGAATGTAGTTCGAATCTTCCGGACCCCCGACGACCAAGAGCTGACCTACACATGCACAGCCTGGAACCCCGTGAGCAACAGCTCAGACTCCATCTCTGCCCAGCAGCTCTGTGCAGGTGATCAGCTCCATCCAGCTCTCCTGCAGTCTCCAGCACTCACTCAGAAGAGAGGCCTGGGCTGGGCCTTGTTCCCCACGGTGGTGGGGAGGCCAGGCCTGGTCTCCAGGGGCATCTCCTCCCAGGAGGGCCTGGAAAAAAGGCCAGAGCTTTCTGAGATAGGCCAGGCATCTGGGGTGTTCTGAGGCAGGCCCTACTTGGCCCTCTGATTCTGTTTCTAATGCTGACTTTGAATAGCAGAAAGTCCAGTTTCCCTTGGAGACTTGGCACTCCCCTGGAGGGCACCCCATTTTGATAGTGCCCCTGAGTGTGGCCGAGTCCCACTGTCTCTTCTGTTTCCAGACACTGCAACAGGCCTCCATTCTCGCCACACCGGGCTGCTGAGCGGGCTGGCGGCGCTCTTTCTCTTTATACTCGTTGTGCCTTCGGTACTTCTGTTCCTTTTGTGCAAAAGAGGACAAGGTAGGATTTTTCCAGAAGGTAAAATGTGGAAATGTACCTTCCTTCTTCCTGGGACTGAAGTCATTTATCCAAGGTGGGGTAGAGTGGTCCTTTGTTCCGGGGAATCCGTCTTCTTCCAATCCCCCCTCCTCCACCTCACCATCTCCAGAGTGCGGACCCCTGGATGACAGTGCCCTGAGTGGGCTTCATAATCTGTGCCCAGTGTCATCGGTATCTGGTGGGCCCAGAACCTGGGTGTGAGTTCAGTACCGCCATTGAGAAGCTGTGCTTCACTGGGCATGTGTCTTTCCCTCTCTGGCTCAGTGCTCTCACGCGTGAAATGAGATTTGAACTAGAGGGTCTCCTGGGTCACTTCCAATTCCATCATATTTTGACTATGACCTTTGGAGAGTCACAGAGGGACAGGTACTAACTTTGCATTCCATGGGCGTCACTAGATCCCTCTGGATCCCTCTGGATCTTTCTGTAGTTGTGCCATCTGCAATGCAGAAAACCTAATCTTAGGCCCCCAGAGGAGCACTGTGCCCTCCTATGCCTCCTAACCCCATGGTCTCCCCAAATCTTCCTTTCCCACCAATCACAGTAACAAGCCTGGGTATAGAGGGGCTAAACCTCTGTTTCCATGTTCCTGACTCTCCTTTGGGTCTGGTTCCTCAGGTTCCTTCTTGAAGCCCTTCAGTAAGAACTCTGGTAAGTTCTCAGCCACCAGTTTCCCCGGATGACAACTGGGAGAGATGAGTTCACGGCAGATTGGTTAAGACTCAGCTTGTGCCTTGCAGGCGGTCTGGGCCGAAGGTCCCAGCTCGGCCGTTTATCAGTTACAAGTGATCTGTCACCGTAAGCATGTTTTGTCAGTGGTAAACCAGACATACAGGATGCGCTGCACATACTGATTAAGGGGATTAAACGGAATTACCCACATAAAGTACTTGGCCTGGAGCCTGGTACGGAGTAAGGACTCAGTAAACGTCAGCACTGTGCTTACGACTGACGGCCCAGGCTTGGCACGGGAGGAGTTAAATTCTCTTCCCTGGAGAATTTAACTCAAATGGCTGTGTGATGGGGAGAAGTCCTGACTCAGGCCATAGGGGATCTTCAGGGTTCCTCCAAGAGACATCTGTCTTCAGTCCCTCACGGTCTCTTGGGAAGGAAAAAGTGCTACTTTTTCCATCTATCAACGAGATGACAGAGAGCACTCGGTCTGGCTTGCCTGCCGGGCCTCAGGCAGGGCCTGGGTCGGTCTGGCTCTCCTGCCTGGTCTGGCACAGGGTCTGGGACAGGACTTAACTCTGTGTGCCGCTCAGCTCACTGTGATTTGTGGATGTCTTGGTGCCCTGAAACATGAAGGCCCCAAATTCTAGCCATCTCTTTTCGACTTCACCCTAAAATGTTCCACGTTAGGAGCAAGGAGAGGAACACACTGGGATGGATGCCTTTACCAGCCCAGGAATTCTTAAGAGCAGGGACTTGTCTCTCCGGGCTTTGCCTCTCCGGGGCTCCCACACCACATGAAATCCCGACAAGAAGGAGAGGCGGTCCCAGGACCCGAGCATCTGTCTCAAGACGATGATAGCCATTTGACCTTTTAGGGCTTCGTTTCTTTACCTTAAAAAGAGAACCTTAGAAGAGGTCATCTCTAAAATCTCTCCGCCTCTCACGCACCGTGCTTCTATGTTTCTTTGTGACAGATGCCATCTCAAAGAAAACAATATACACCTACGTCATGGTTACAAGAGATGCCCCGCCAGCAGAGGGCAGAATCTACGATGAAATCCCCCAATCCAAGGTGAGCTGATGCCACTCACGGGTCCTCACCACCACCCCCGGGAAAGGGAGTCGGGGCAGCAGGCCAGGGATCTGGAGGGTCCAACCAAGCATCATCATGTCAGGGAAATGAGGCCGTGAGCCCCCCGACGAGGACAGGAACATGGCCAGTGGTCACCCTGTGGCAGCCTCTAGGGGTGGAGGCCGCCAGATTCCACACGGGGGTCTGGCTCTGGGTGAGGTGAGAGGCCTGACTAGGAGTGGACTGCCCTCCACGAGGGACAAACAACAAGGGAGCCCCTGGTGTAAGGGGAGGGCTGCTAGGTGGCCACCGACATGGGAACAAGGGCACAGAACCGAGAGAGGTCCCCCCTTCTTAAAAGATTTTATTTCTTTATTTGAGTGAAAGAGAGAGCACGAGCAAGGGGAGAGGGAGAGGGAGAAGCAGACTCCCTGCTGAGCAGGGAAACCCCATATGGGACTCAATCCCAGGACCCTGGGATCATGACCTGAGCCGAAGGCAGACGCTTCACTGACTGAGCCACCCCAAGAGAGGTCCCCTTGAACTTCCTGGTGTGGCGGCGGCAACCCCCTCCTCCCACCTGCCTTTCACCTGCCTGCCCCGCCCTCACCTCCACCCTGAACCAGGCTTCTACAAGCACCGCCTCCCTCTGTGCCCCGTGCCCGCCTGCTCCCCCAGAGGTCGACAAGAGTGCTGGGCAACAGAGGTCTGCCTGGTCCGTCTAGCACCGTGCTTGGACTGATGGGCGGCTAGGTGCACAGAGCCAAAATCTTCAGCGAGCAAGACCTAGTCTGAACCATGCAAACCCCTCCTCTTGGCTCCTGAGGGTTTTACCCAGCAGCTACCCACTCCTCCCGCCCCACACCCGGCCCTGACCCTCTCCGAGGCTGGATGGAACCAGAGCTGAGGCCGGGAGAGGAGGCTACCTGGCGGGAGTGGGAGCAGGGGGGCAGCAGGCCGGGCAGAGGCGGGAAGGGGGCCTGGCGAGGTTTTGCCTGGGCCCCTCACTGAGGGGAAGATGGGTGTTTTACAGGAGCTCCCTGACAAGGAGGAGCCAGTGAACAAGGTTTATTCCACATTGCAGACTGATAAGGTAAATCCTTTTTGACTTCTTATCCCTGTTGCCTGTCTGTTCCAGCCATTCTGCTGTTCCCTGTCCATCCAAGCAGGGGCCAGCTGGCTCCCTCGGTGCTCCTCTCTGTCCCCCTCAGGACTAACTGCTGAGGGCCGTGGCCCACAGGTGTCTCACGCCTGCACAGAGCCCGGCCCCCAGGTCCATGGCCATCCAAAAGCTGGCCTGCTTGGGATGCTGGGCCTGCCTCTAAATGCAGGAGCCCCCCGGCCTCCGAAGTGCGGTGTGGAAACTCCAGCCTCTAGAGCAGCTGGGGCCATGCCGGCTCACAGAATAAAACTAGACAACAGGTGCCCCCCTCTGGACAGACACAGGCCCACACCAGGTGCCCAGACAGACAAGTGGAACACAGGCTGAATTTCAGGTCCCGTTTCCCCCGCCAGCCGACTTGCACAGGGTGCAGCCCGCACAACAATTTGCAACGGAGCTGCGACACTCATAGTACCCTGTGCCTCAGTGTCCTGCTCTGGAACACGCGTGCACGGAAGGGAGGACTTTCAGTCTGGGGCATCTGTCACTGTGCACGAGGATCCTCATTTCTGCTACAGTCAGAAAGCCAGCTTTGGGGTCTCTTGGCAAACCAAATGTTTTGCCAGTGTTCCTGTTTAAGAGTTGGGCAAAATCATCATGAAAGATACATAGGAACCCAGGGAGTCTAGGGGGAAGGGAAAGTCGTGAGAACAAATAACGAGTGGGAGGAAACATTAGGAAATTGGCTGCAAATGGATGGGAAATGAGAAGTAAAAGCTGATTCGGTAGAGGGCATCTGTGAGCTGCAGACGCAGGACACTTGCAGGGGAACTCGGTGCACAGGTCGTTGGGGTGTGAAGCTAAGCCAGTGTCCTGGAGCCCGAGACGGAAGGGCCTTCACTCCCTCAGTGCGCAGGAGAGGGAAGGAAGGAGAAGGAGACTAAGGGGCACCGGAGGGACGAAGGACGAGGGGAAGGGGAAGGAAGAAGTGAGGGGCAGGGGGCCGCATGTGTGAGCCGAGATCTGAAGGACAGGGGAGGACACGGGAGGTGACACTGGCAAGGACTGGATCAGAGGGATTAATCAGGGCGGCCGGGTTGAGGCATCTCAAAGCGTGTCCTCTAGACAAGGCTGATGGCGATTATTGATTGGTCATTATATAATTTAAGAAGAATTGTTTTGTTTTGTTTTGCTTTTTTATTCTGTTTTTTTTTTTTAATTTTTTATCGTTATGTTAATCACCATACATTACATCATTAGTTTTTGATGTAGTGTTCCATGAGTCATTGTTTGTGCATAACACCCAGTGCTCCATGCAGAACGTGCCCTCTTTAATACCCATCACCAGGCTAACCCATCCCCCCACCCCCTGCCCTCTAGAACCCTCAGTTTGTTTTTCAGAGTCCATCGTCTCTCAATTGTTTTTCCTATCCTTTTGGGTCCACTTTATTTGGGAGCAGGGTGTGGGGAGGGCTCTAGGTCTGTCCACATAACTAGAGCACAGGACGCCGACTCGCCAGTATGTGAAGTGCAGTTATGGAGGTTCAGAAGGAGCTGAGGCTCAGCTAGGAACAAGGAAGGCAGGTAGCTTGAGCCTGGATGTTGCTCAAGCCTATAATCAAAATCAATGCAAATACCCCCTTTCCTTCCTGCTGCTTTTTTCTGGGCTCCGCAGTTGATGACCCAAGGGTTTGCAAGCGGGTGACCAGAGCAGAGGCAAGGGACCCAGCAAAGGGCAAGGCCCTGCTGCCCCAGATTCCGCCAGCACCAGGGAGGCCTGAGGCATCTCCCTGTGCCGTCTGTCTGTCCCGGGCACCACCCAGGGCTGGGCTTCCCCCGCAGCATCTCTCAGTTAACCCGCAGTTCCAACTCCCTCTTGTGCACAGATGGGGAAAACCAGCTCTCAGGACGGCAAACCTCCTGGAACCTATGAAAATGTGATCTAAGCTCATGGCCAGCATTCTCCCTGTGGACACTGAGCTCCAACAACCATCGATACCCCGGCAGATGCCCCGGACCCAGACTTTCTCTGCGCACGACTTACCTGGAGATTGCAAACCATCACGCCCCAATCTGTGACTTTTTTGTGACTGGAGGTGATGAGCCTTCCCAGCAACCCCCTATGTAGACAGGATTGGTATTTTGCATGCCTGTACCCAGCCATGGCACGCCACCTAGGAGGCTCTGATCATACTCAGTGTCGTGGGGAGCCCTGGTGCACGACCTCCACAGTCCACACAGCACCTGAGACAAATTAGACAAAAGCACCCTTCCCCCGAGGCAGATGCGGCCCCTCCAAGCACGTGGCTTGATGAGTAGAGTGTGGGCTGCATTTCAGCCTCTATGTGCCCCTTTGCGCAGGAACCTTTGTGCAGGGGCGACTGGCTGGCCCAGCCCGCCCATCCATGATGGTGTCGCATGGGAAGCCATGGGAGGTGTGGCTCTCGGCCGTGCGGACACACTATCCAAACGGAGGGTTGGAGAATGCTCCTAGACAGCTGCGGCATTTTTCTTCAGGCTCTACTTCGGAAGGCTCGTAAGATTTTCTTTCTGGCCAAGCTTTCAACTTGACGGGGCCATTTATGGGGTGACCAGACATTTGGTTAAACACGATTCTGGGGGGATCTATGAGGGCATTTCTGGATGAGATTAACATTCGGATTGGTAGACTGAGTAAAGCAGATTAATCCCCGCTCCCGTACGGGTGCATATCACCAGATCCATCCAGAGCCTGAAGAAGAAGAGGACAGGGTAGGGGAGAATTAATTCTCTCTGCCTGGCCATCTTAGAGCTGGGATATCAGTCCTCCTGCTTTAGGACTTGGACTTGGACTGGAGCTTGCACCATCAGCTCTCCTGGTTCTCAGGCCTTTGGACTTACGCTGGAGAACTACACCATGAGCAGTCCAGCTGCAGACCCTGGGATTTCTCAATCTTCGTAAGCACACAAGCCAGCTCCTTGTTATATCTGTTTCCTGTTGGTTCCATTTCTCTGAAGAACCAGACTAATACCTATTCCAAGCAGCCTCGGCAAGAAGAAGAGACCGTACCCAGTACCCCATTCACCAAAAGGACTTGACCAGCTATACTTCTGACACTTTAGGGGAGCTGAGTACAACCCAACCATCGAAACAAGAGGGTCATTCTTCAGAGGGAACTTGGCAGATGATGGTGTAGATGATGAAACTGGCTTCGCCTCACCTCTGTTACTAAGGTTCCGTCCAGAGAGTCACTGCTTCACGCTTTGGTTCGATGCCCCTGCGCCCCTGCCACCAGCGCTGAGGAGGAATCACCCATGGCTGAGCAGAACATTCAAGTGATCGTATGAAGAACTGTTTCCCTTATGTGTGAGCACCCATAGCCAGTGAAATCCTAAATCCCCATGAGCAATCCCAGGCTGGGCAGCAGAAGTGAGCTGCATTTAGGCAGAAGGAAGGTGTTAGTTTCAGTGAATGGTTCCATTGAGCCATCTAGCCCTGACCACCATTAGCACTGTGTTGGGGGATGCAAGACCCCCAAAGTATCAGATGAGCATAATGTCTGCCCTGGTCTAGCTGCCCTGTGCAAGGCAAGCACGGACACTACACATAAATGCTGAATTACACGTTTTGGGGAGTGGCAGCAGCTAGTACAATCAGGGAAGGCTTCATGAAGGAGGTGGAGCTGAAGCTGGGCTCTGGAGGAAGGGTAGGATCTGGCTGAGAATGGAGAAGACAGATGGCATCCAACTGAGGAAAGCACAAGAAAGAAACAGAGGCCGAACCGGCGTGATGTGTTTTGGGCACCACCCCAGATGCACTGAGCACGTTCACAGTCCCTTGCCTATGATGGCAGAGTGCCTCTGCTTTGGTGTGCCCCCCAACCCCCAGCCCTTTCCACACACGTCAACGCTCAGCTCAAATGTCACCTCCTCTGTGAAGCTCTCCCTGGCATCACTGGTCAAATTAATTATGGCTTTTTTTGCCCTCCTTTCCCCCCCTTGGTCCTTATATCACTGCAACTCATTTCTTTCTGCCCCGCAGTATAGATCATTATTTGTTTCCCTCCACACTGTACATACTGAAGGGCAAGATCCGTGACTTCATGACCATGGAGAGTGATCATGTGCGCTGAGAGTTTTAGTCCCCTGTGCATCCACCACCAGGCAACGTTGTGCCTTGTACCCTGCCTGTGAGCAATAAATGCTATTGAATAGAATTGAAAATGACCAGCCAGCTCAAATAGAAGGTACACGTTGCAAGTACTGATAGACAGAAGCCTACAAGCATAGTGGCATCCAATTACGGCAAGCGTTAAATGTCAGAATGCAGACGTCAGTGTAAGGACATTTTGGAGGGAAAAGACTCTCAGAGTTAGACCAGTGAAGACATCACCGGAAGCCATGAACCAGGTGTGAGTGAAAGGCAGTCACTCCAGGGAAGGACATGAAGGAAGAAATAAGGAGACTTGTCATAAGGATGGAGAAATTCCGAAGGGACACCGAACAGGCTGGGTTTCCCCTAAAATAAAAGCATGCCTCACCTTTGTGTGAGCTGAGGGACCGCTCCTGAACATGGTCCTTCTCTAAACGGTCCTTGCTTCTCCCTGGTGCGCTCACCCAGTGAAACTGCTAGTGTCCTACAGCCCCATTGGCAAGTAGGGGAGAGGAATAGAACCAGAGGCAAGAGTTCCTTGGGTTTTCCAGGAGAACAAGCCTGGGAAGGAACTAGTACCCAGGAATTCTTCATGTGGCCTTTGGGATTTGGGACCACTGAGCTCCTGTCTCTCACTTTCTTTTCTCTGACTCTTCTGATCTATGAAGATATAAGCTACTCACCCCATCTCTAGGGGCTTGGTTCTCAGATTCTCCTTCTGTGAAATGGGTGTGATCTCATGTATCACACTAAGATGGGCCAGTTTTTACGAAGGTGCATTGAAATTGGAATCTTAGGGGTAGGGCCCTCTAGTGGCAAGTGCCGGTAAGGCAGCACAAGCCAGGCACCTGCGGGTCCACATGGGCTTTCAGCAGAGAACAGGGAACAGGAGAAACAGTGCAGCGAATGCCTCTCAGAAAAAGAAAGTGAAGCCGATTTAAAATGTGATGCTTTTAAAAAAGCTATAGAATGCTCTAAACTGCACAGCCCACAAGAGAGGAGCTTGGCTGGGCCACTTTGGAAACCCAGCAAAGAAAGGAAGGAGCCTGATTGGTCTGGTGATTCTTTTTTTCTTTTTCTTTTGTTTTCTTTTTTAAAAGATTTTATTTATTTGAGAGAGTGAGAAAAAGAGAGAGAGAGAGCGCGCGCGCACAAGCGGGGGCGAGGGGCAGAGAGAGAGGGACAAGCTCCAATGACTGAGCCCCACGCGGGGCTCAATCCCAGGACCCCGCGATCATGACCTGAGTGGAAGGGAGAAGCTTAACCCACTGAGCCACCCAGGCGCCCCTGGCCTGGTGTTTCGTAGGTTCAGCCTAGAGAAAAGAAATGGCTGGGCCGTATTTTCTTCCAGATCCATTACTTTTCTTCTACTTGACCTTTCCCTGAATTTTCCTGGGTTTGAGTAATTTTCTCAAGAACCCTTAGAGACGGTCTCTACTGGCTGTAAAATGAAGTTTGGAGGAGAAGGCAGAAGGCGGAGGGGTACTGGGTGGTCCCAAACGCAGGCTCCGATGCTGGAGTGCCTGGGTCTGAATCCTGATTTCTTTGTTCTGTGACCTCAGGCAAGTTAGGTTCGCCTTTCTGTGCCTCAGTGTTCCCACCTGCAAAATGGGGACAGTAATAGCTCCTACTGTGTAGAGTTAATATGAGGCAGCACTATAAGGATATGCCTCCAAGCTGATCTTACAGGCTTGAACCTTCATCAGGCGCTGACCCTGTGTCAGGTTCTTGCAGCACAAACGTAGCTGATATTGTGCCAATTAGTGTTGTGCGCTGAACTTAACTCCCAGGCCTCCTACACCGATGCTTGTTCCTCCTGTCATTTCACTTACCATGCTACCCTCCCCAGCCAGACGGAGAGAACAAGGGCTGGTCTGAATAATAATAATGCAAACAGAGAGCTCCTGAGGGCAGGGAGACTGCAAGAGTTAATTAAGGGCTTCTTTGTATACCAATTGCTATACTAGATGCTTTACACAACTCACAACAACAGCAATTCTTCCAGCTTATGTTAAGACTGAGGGAATAAATACCTGGCAAAATCAGGCAGCTGGGGAACACAGGGCTTGAACTCAAGACTTTTTGTCACCAAGAGCCACACACTTGCACCTGACCACGCACTTGAGCCTTCCTATACCTGGCTCTGGACTCCCAGCACCTGGCACTTTTCTTGACATTTCATAGGTGGACCACAAATATTTGTTGAATGAATATGTACGTATAATAATATTTTAAAGACACCAAGAGCAGCTCCAAGTAAATGTATTCATATATTAATTCCGTTGTTGTCTGGATAACCACTCAACTCTTCTATTGGAAACACCCATTAAGAATGTTGAGTAGAGCTCACTGTCTGCATTTTGGGCAGAGCTGGTTTCACAGCCAACAAGGGATCCAGGTCATAAACACTGCTGATGAGTTGTTATAAGATGAGAGAAAAACAGTGCAAATTTCCACTATTAATATCAGAAGAATAACAGAAACAGAAGAAGAGGTAAGAATTTATGAGTTGTGCAACACTATTTAAAAGTTTAAAAACAGCTGTGTGCCTTTAAGTTTTGATGACCCACCATACTCATAATAGCTAACATTTATTGGAGCCTATGATGTGCCATTCCCCACCCGAAGGTTTTATTTGTACTAACTCATCTAAAGCCCACAAGAAACATTAAAAATCATCTAATCCCTGAAGATGCAATCCTCCTTCACTTTACAAATTAAAAACTAAGTCACAGAAAGGCTCAGCAACTAGTCCAAGTTACTATGGAAACCAGGACTTCACTGCTGGCCTCCCAGGTCCAGGGGCTGGGCGCCGAGCCACTGTTCTCAGTGCCTCCCCTACCCACAGCTTCCCAAGGCAGGAAACTTGTATTCTTGACTCCAGACGCCCTACATCTAAGCAGTCACTAGGTCTTGTCAAGTCTAACTCAACCATGTCCCCTCAATCTGCCTAGCCTCCTTCCCGGTGTCCACTCTCCCAGGTCATTCCTTTATCACATGTGACCTGGGCTGTTATCACATAAAGAGCAATCTTTCCAAAATGCTGACCTTATCACTTTATTTTTCTACTGAGAAATTTTTCCTGTGGGACCAGACTCCTGAGCAATTTGACCCATCAGACTGTCCGGGCCTTTCTCCTGCTTCTTCCATAAGCTCCAGTCACACAGAGGTACGTGGGTCCACGAACCCACCCAATCCTTTCCTGCTCTACATCTTTGCCCACGCTGTGTCCTGTGCCTGGAAAACCTTCTCTCCTTTCCATCTCTAGCTATTTTATACTCAAGGACCAAACCGAGGATCCCTCTTTGTGTAGAATTCTGAACCCCCCCGCCAACTCAAACTTAAATATATAGCTCGCTTGTAAATTTCCGTTAATAAAGTATTTACTGCCCATAAATTTTACCTCCTAAGTGCCTAAGAAATGAGACTACAGGCTCCATTTCAGCAGGTAAACACAAACTAGTCGATAATGCACCTATTTTTTTTGTGTGTGTCTTACTTTGTTTTGTTTTTCAAGAAAAGAGACCAAGCAAGTAGCAAAGAAACAGCAAAGACTCTCCAACGTGACAAAGGGCCTGTGCTGTCTGAAGCCTCAGGCCCTGAGTAGCCACAAAGGGACTGTGGGGTTGAGGGCAGTAAGACAGAAATTGAGGACGAGGAAGTCTACCGTGAGAGAGGTGACCAGGACCCCGAGAGAGGATGGAAAGCTAGCCACTGGGAGGGCCAACACCAGAAGCAATAAACCAGAGCACAGCACAGGCACGTGGCTGGAGGAAGGGAAGGCAGCTCTGCCTCCATCATCCTAAAGATAGGAAACTGGGCACTTAAGTCACACCTCCCTCCAGGGCAAGAGCTTTGCTTTATTCCTCTTGTCATTCACTGCACCCATGATAGAAGCTAGTGCCTAGGAGAGCTTCATAAACATATGAATAAATATTTGTTGAACTGAACTCAGATTGGGACCCAGACACTGGGATTCTCCGTTTCAGAGTCTGGGTCTGGGGAATGGAGAGCAGAGGTTGTGTGGGTCACTCACGGTGCCTCTTGGAGAAAGCACTGGGCTTTTCAGTGAGAAGGATGGGCTGTGGTTTCCTCACAACGGTGGGTGCAGGACCTCAGGATGTTTTGTGAAACCCTGAAGGAGAATGGACTTGCTAAGAAGTGGTGTGTGAGATTTCAAATGGAAGCTTCTAGATCTGAAAACACCTCCATAACTCCCCGCTTATCAGAGAAGCCCCAGATCCTCTGCTCGGAGCAGCTCTTTGCAGATGTGCTTGGGCTCCCAGCTCCCCCAGCTACATCTCCACATCCCTTTCTTGTTGGTCTGAAATTAAGCTGCTACCCTGAAGAACTTTAGAGTCCCTTTGTAGAAACTCTGTAAGCAGATACAGAACTACTTGAGAAGATTTAAAAAAAAAAATTGGTGGTGTTCTTCCAGTGCCCTGAAGTTCTGGCACATTTCATTTATTTTATCCTTATGCGTTAACCCTAGGACTCTTTCTCTACCTCTCCTCCTTCCCCTCACCACCTCCAATACCAACGCCCCCTACCACTCATCCCTCAAGGCTCAGTGCAAACGCCCCTTCCTGGGAGCAACTTTCCCTGCTCCTGCAGACCGTGTTTGATGCCCACACTTTGTTCTCATTGTACTACATGTCTTTCCTTCACAGAAGATTTCAAATTTCGTCTTTAAATATTTCTCCTTGTGATTATTTAGTTAACGTCTCTCTTTCCTCACTAGACTGAGCTCCATCAGGGCACAGACCATGGCTGGTTTTGCTCACCATTTGTACCCACAGTACCTGACCCTGTGCAAGTTGGAGAGGAAGTCTTCAATGTTATCATATTTTGATTAACCTAATGAAGATGCACCAGTTTGTGCGGACTTCACCTGCCTTACCTGGAACGTGAGAATCCTTTGGCACATGTCGCAATGACAAAGCTATTTACTCCTAAACATTAAGACCCTTAATAGGTCTCTAACCTTTGGGTAGAAATGCAGTAGAAAAATATCGAATGTACTTCCTGTGCAGGAAACATAGTTAGGGGTCAGAAAACATAGAAAAGAACTAACATTATAGGGCTAAGACTGTTATCCTCGGAAAGGCATGCTCACAGGGTTGTCCTGGGCTGGTGTCTGGGAAGTTGGATTTGGGGAGTTTGACCGCACCCTGATAAGAGTGGTTCACTGAGCTTAAACTATTTGTACAATTTGGTTTGTGCTGAACACCTGATTTCCTTCTGGGGTTCTGAAATTTTGGTATGTGCTAGGCAGACAGTGCCTCCATTTTGACAGTTGAAAAAAAACCCTGGAATTCTGGGCGGAGGCAGGCTTCCAGGTGGACCACATTTCACACATGTTGGCACAATGTGTTGCTAGAAGAATTAAGAATGGTCCTGTGTGACTCCACTGGGATAAGACTCTTGGAAGCTTCACCTGGTTTCTTCTGGACACAACTCCAGGTACCATTCCCTTTGCTGATCTTGCTTTGATCTATTCCCTGTAATAAATCGTAGCCATGAGTAGGACTATATGCCAAATCCTGTAAATCCTCCTAGTGAATCACTGAACATGGAAGTAGCCTTGAAAACCCTTAACACACCTCCTAAATGTTTTTGCAGTCTATCTGACTTCTCTTCTTTCATCTGCCAATAGCTGCCGCAGTCGTGGCCCCCACCACCTCTTCCTGGACAACAGCAGCTTCCCTCCCACATCCACACTCATCCTAGTCCAATCCATTCTCTACACCGCAGCCAGAGTGGTCTTTCCAAACACAGATGTGATCCTGGTGGCAGGAGGAACCAATGGACTGCTGGTGTACCTTTATATCTGTAGTGGTTCACAAGCTGAGAGTTTATAAGTAGAAGAACTTCTTTAACCAGAGAAAAATTGGAAACAATATTCAGTAATCTAATTTCCATAAATGTGCCAAGGCTAGGTGGTCTCATGAACTAGTTCTATCATATTCAGTGACAGGATAATTCCCATGTAATTTTAACTGTTCCAAAGCATAGAAACTTCAAAGTTCATTGAGCACTATTAATATAACACTGATTCCAAACTAGATGAGGATGATTCTCCAACAAGAAAAATATAGACCAGGGATCAGCAAACAACAGCCTGTGTACAAATCCAGCCTGCCAAGTGTTTTTATATTACCTGTGTGCTAAGAATAGTCTTTACAATTTCCAAAGGTTGAAAAAAACTTGAAAGCATAATATTGGTAATATGTGAAAATTATATGGAATTCAAATTTCAGTGTTCGTAAATAAAGTTTTATTGGAACACACACAGCAGTCATCTGTTTATGTATTGACAATGGCTGCTTTCATTCTACAACAGCCAAGTTGAATAGTTGCAGTGAAGAATGTATAGTTGCACAGTGTAAAATATTCACTACCTTGACTTTTACAGGAAAAAAGTTGTCAATTCCTGATAATCTCACTTATACATATAAATACTAGGACCTTAATTTAAAAAATAAGAAGAAAAAAATCTTAATTTAAATTTTAGTAAATGGGGGCGCCTGGGTGGCTCAGTTGTTAAGCGTCTGCCTTTGGCTCAGGTCATGATCCCAGGGTCCTGGGATCGAGCCCCGCATCGGGCTCCCTGCTCCGCGGGAAGCCTGCTTCTCCCTCTCCCACTCCCCCTGCTTGTGTTCCCTCTCTCGCTGTCTCTCTCTCTGTCAAATGAATAAATAAAATCTTAAAAAAAAAAAAAATTAAATTTTAGTAAATGAACCAAGCAATGCATGAAAAGAAAAAAAAAATACAATCAAGTAGGGTTTATCCCCAGAATGCAAAGATGATTTATCTTTAAGAAATCTTCTATTGCGGGGCGCCTGGGTGGCTCAGTCGTTAAGTGTCTGCCTTCGGCTCAGGTCATGATCCCAGGGTCCTGGGATCGAGTCCCACATCGGGCTCCCTGCTCCGTGGGAAGCCTGCTTCTCCCTCTCCCACTCCCCCTGCTTGTGTTCCTGCTCTCACTATCTCTCTCTCTGTCAAATAAATAAATAAAATCTTTAAAAAAGAAAAAAAAGAAATCTTCTATTGCAATTTATTGTTTAAACACATTAAAGAGGAGGGGAAAAGACCATAATCATCTTGACTGATGCCAAAAAATGTATTTGATAAAATTCAACAACCACAACTGATTAGGAAAAAAATTAGCAAATACAATAAAAATAGAAGACGTTTCAGTCAATGCCCAATCAGAAAAATTGAAACCATGTTAAATATCCAAACCCCACAAATTGAACATAAGAATTGAATACAAAAGTGATGGAAGGGTTTGAGGAGTGAAACAGGGAAGATGAGGTTACTGACCAAGTCCAGGAAGGTGTTACCACTCTTGGGGGAATTTGCCTTTGGAACTAGTGCTGTCCCATGACAGGATGCCAGGAGTCCGTACTTCAACCAAAGCCACAAGAATCTGGGAGCCTAAGTTGCTCCACCACTGTGGCTGCCATCATTGGAGCCGGAGCCCACAAATACCACACTGCCAAGACTTCTGGAATGACTGCTGGAACTGCATTGCTAGACCAAGAACCCTGGAACTGCATTCATTTCCCATTATTGCTGCCACTGCTGGGGACATTATCAGAAGCCAAGATGAAAAAAACATTTCTCCCTTCTTCCCACTTTCCAGTGTTTCACCAGTACCACCCATTGATAAAAGTATAGAATAATATCCCTCATGAATGTTGATGCAAAAATCCTCAACAAAATACCAACAAACCAAATTCAGCAGCACATTAAAATGATTATATATCGTGACCAAGTTGGATTTATTCCTGGAGGGCAAGGAAGGTTCAACATAAAAAAAAACAATGAACGCAATAGAACAATTAATAGAATGAAAGGGGGAAAAACCACATGATCATCTCAGTTGATGCAGAAAAAACATTTGACAACATTCAACACCCTTTTCATGATTAAAAACAGTTAACAAATTAGGAATACAAGGAAATTACTTCCACATAATAAAAACCATATATTAGTTTGCCAAAGACTGCCATAACAAAGTACCACAGGCTGGATGGTTTAAACAACAGAAATGTATTTTCTTACAGTCCCAGAGGCTAGAAGTCTGCAATTAAGATGTCAGCAAGATCAGTTTATTGTGAGGCCTCTCTCTCTGGCTTATAGATGGTTTTCTTCTCCCTGTGTCTTCACATATCTTCTCTCTGTGCATGTCTATGTTCTAATCTCTTCTTTTTATAAAGACATCAACCTTATTGAATTAAGGTCCACCCATACGACCTTATTTTAACTTAATTACCTCTTTGAACATCTTATCTCCAAATACAGTCACATTCTGAGGTAGTGGGTGTTAGGACTTCAACATGTGCATTTTGGCAGGACACAGTTCAACCTATAACATTCTGCCTTCTGCATCCCCCAAATATGTCCTTTTAACAAGTAAAATGTGTTCACTCCATCCCAACAGCCCCAAAGTCTTAACCTATTTCAGTATCAACTCTCAGTCCAAAATCTCATCTAAATATCATCTAAATCAGGTATGTGGGAATCTCAAGGTATGACTTACCCTGAGGGAAAATTCAACTCCAGTTGTGAATCTGTAAAACCAGACAAGTTATATGCTTCCCCAATATAATGGTGAGACAAACAAAGGATAGACATGCCCACTCCAAAGGGAGAAATAGAAAAAAGGAAAGGAGTCACATTTGTTTGTTTTGTTTTTTTAGAGTCCATATACAAGTGAAATCATATGGAATTTGTCTTTCTCTGTCTAACTTATTTCAGTTAGCATAATGCCCTCAAGGACCAACCATGTTGCTATGATTTCCCTTATATGTGGAATCTAAAACAAAACAAAACACACAATCAAATTATGACAACAATCAAATTATGACAATAACAACCCAAAAAACCCCAAGCTCATGGATAGAGATGACAAATTAGTGGTTGTCAGAGGGGAGGGGGGCATGAGGAGAGGGTGAAGTGGGTGAAGAGTTTCAAAAGATAAAAACTTCCCATTATAAAATAAATAAGTCATGGGGATGTAATGTATGTTATGAAAACTATAGTTAATAATATGTATTGCATATTTGAAAGTTGCTAAGAATAAATCTTAAAAGTTCTCAACACAAAAAAAATGTGTAACCATGTATAGTGACCAATGATAACTAGACTTATTGTGGTGATTATTTCCCATTGTATACAAATAGAGAATCATTATGTTGCACACCTGAAACTAATATAACTATATGTCAATTATACCTCAATAAAAAAAAGGGAAGGAGTCACAGTTTCCAAGCAAGTCCAAAACCTAGCTGGGCAGATTCTATTAGAGTTTAAGACATGGTGGTAATCCTCTTTGGCTCCACGCTCTGTTTGGTGGATCCACCTGGGTGGCTCTGCCTGCTGGGACCACCAGGTTCATCCTCTCCACCTTCAGCAGGGGCCCCACCCCTCTGTAACCAAAAGCAACCCTGACCCCTGAGCTGTGCCTTAGAGCCCATGGTGGCAGGATCAGCCCTGGCTTTTTTCTCATTTCTGCAATGATAATACATGTTTGCAGCTGGATAACTTTATTGGTCTATCCTGTAGAATTCCAGAAATCCCACGGCCTTCCTTAATCTAGTCCTGTCTCTGTCTCCTTCAGTCCAAGTTGACAGCATTTCTGCTGGTATAAAATTCCCAAAAGTCTTGTTGGTCTCCCGTGCAATTCACAGAGGCCCGCACCATCAGACAACAAGGTCCTCCCCAGATTGTTCCTGGATAACCCCATCTCTATCCCTGGCTTCCCCTGAAATGATTAATTGTATCCATAAGTCACACACCTGTAATTCAGCCCCATAATAGGCCATATATGAAAAACTCACAGCTAATATCATACTCAAAGGTGAAAGACTAAAAGCTTTCCTCCTAAGATAAAGAAGAAAACAAGGATGCTGGTTTTTACCATTTCTACTCAACATAGTATTTGGAGTTCTAGCCAGAGCAATTAGGCAAGAAAAAGAAATAAAAGGCATCCAAATTGGAAAAGAAGAAGTAAAATGATCTCTGTTCATAGATGACATGATCTTATATATAGAAAACCCTAAAGATTCCACACACACAAAAAAACCTATTAGAACTAATAAATGAGTTAAGCAAAGTAGCAATATGCAAAATGAACCCACAAAACACAGTTGTTTTCATACACCAACAATGAACCACACAAATAGGAAATTGTGAAAACAATTGCATTTACAATAGCATTAAAAAGAATAAAATACTTAGGAATAAAATTAACCAAGGAGGCAAAAGTCTTAAATGTAGAAAATTATAAAACATTACTGAATGAAATTAAAGAAGACAAAAATAAATGGGAAACATTCTGTGTCCATGAATTGAAAGATTTAATATTATAAGGTGACAATACTATCCAAAATGATCTACAGAGTCAATGCAACCCTGATCAAATCCCAACGTTTTTTGCAGAAATGGAAAAACACATCCTAAATTTCATAAGAATGTCAAGGGACCCTGAATGGACAAACAATCCTGAAAAAGAAGAACAAAGTTGTTTGACTCACACTTCCTGATTTCAAAATTTATGGGAAAGCTAGAGTAATCAAAAACAGTGCCGCATAGGCATAAGACAGACCAATGGAATAAAATAGAGCACCTAGATACAAACCCTTGAATAAATGTTCAGATGATTTTTGCCAAGGATATTGAGAACATTCAATAGGGAAAGGACAGTCTTTTCAACAAATTATGTTGGGAAAACTGGATCTCTACATGCAAAAGAATGAAGTTGGACCCTTATCTTATTCCATACACAAAAATTAATTCAAATGGATCAAAGACCTAGATATAAGAGCTAAGACTAAAAAACTCTTAGGCGAAAACATAGGGGAAAATCTTTATAATATTGGATTTGGCAATTATTTTTTTAATATAACACCAAAAGCATAAACAACAACAACAAAAAAACAGGTAAACTGGCCTTCATCGAAATTTAAAACTTTTGTGCCTCAAAAGACACTATCAAGTGACATAATCCCAGAATGGAAGAAAATATTTGCAAATCATGTATGTTATAGGAGATTAATATCTAGAATATATAGAGAACTCCTACGACTCAATAACAATAAAACCCAAACAATTTTAAAAGGGGCAAATAACTTGAATAGGTGCTTCTCCAAAGAAGATATACAAATGACCAATAAGCACATGAAAAGATGCTCAACATCACTAATCATTAAAGAAATGCAAATCAAAGCCACAATGAGATATTACTTAACATCCATGAGGATGATTATTATCAAAAAACAAAACGACAAATGTTGGCAAAGATGTAGAGAAACTGGAACTTCTATGCATTGCCGGTGCAAATGTAAAATGGTGCAGCCATAATGGAGGACAGTTTAGTGGGTCCTCAAAAAGCTAACCATAGAATTATCATATGACCCAGCAATCCCAATCCTAGGTGTATATCCAAGAGAATAGAAAGCAGGGCCTCAAACAGATACATGTACTCCAATGTTCGTCGCAAAATTATTCACAATGTGCAAAAGGTGGAAACACTCCAGTGTCCACAAATAGATGAATGAATAAAGAAAATGTGTTATATTAAAAAAATGGAATATTATTTAGCCATAAAAAATAGAGTGAAATTCTGATACATCCTATAATATGCATATACCTTGAAGACATTATGCTTTTTGAAATAAGCCAGACACTAAAGGGCAAATATAATTCCACTTATATGAGGTATCTAGAATTGGCAAAGTCAGAGAGAGAGAAAGTAGATTAGGTTGCTAGGGGCTGAAGGAAAGGAGTAATAGAGATTCACTGCTTAATGGTTATAGAGATTCTGTTTGGGATAATAAAAGGTTTTGCACCCAAACCCATTGTGTGTTTTGGTAGGGGCGTGGGTGTCCAAACAAACAAGGAATTTCCCAACACCAGCTGGGTGTCCTATAATTCAACTCAATTCTGACCCCATCTACCTGGAGATAGCATAAGTTTCCACAGGTTAAGTGTTTAGTCCCACAAGTCTGCCCCACCATCCCCATTTCAGATGGCAGTCACAAATGCAGGGCTCCTGACCCACAGGCTATAGATTGAAGGTTCCGACAACCCCCTCCTTAGGTTCAATTAATTTGCTAGAGCAGCCCACAGAATTCAAGGAAACTCTTCATTTACTAGATTACCAGTTTATTATGAAAGGATGTAACTCAGGAACAGCCAAATGGAAGGGACGCACAGGGCAAGGTGTGGAGAAAGGGCAAGGAGCTTCCAGGTCCTCTCTGAGGTCACCACTCTCCCAAATCTCCACATCTTCACCAACCCAGAAGCTCTCTGAACCCCCTCCTTTTGGGTTTTCATGGAGATTTTGTTATGTAGGCATGATCGATTAATTCACTGACCATTGGTAACTGATTCAACCTCCAGGCCCCTCCCCTCCCAGGAGGTCAGGAAGTAGGACTAAAGTTTCCATGAATGCAGTGGTGGATAAGTGACTGTCCGATCATTTGACACATTCACATGGCTGGTTCCCCTGGCAACCAACCCTCATCTTAAGGTGAAGTCCAAAAGCCACTTGTTAACATAAATCCAGTTGTGGTGGAAAAGGTTTGTTACGAACAAAACACCCATTTCTCTCTTAAATCTCTGAAGAGATTTTAGGAACTGAGGACAAGAGACCAAATATTATAACAAAAGATATTCCCATTACTCTAATCACTGAGGAAATTCCAAGGGTCTTGGGAGCTGTGAGACAGGAACCATGGGCAAAGATGAAATATATATAAGAAATGAGTGACCAAATATATATTTCTCATAAATCACATTATCACAGATAATAAAAACATTTTGGAAATAGATACAGGCATATCTCAGAGATATTGCAGGTTCAGCTCCAGAGCATTGCAATGAAGTGAGTATCACAATAAAGTAAGTCAAGTGAAATTTTTGGTTTCCCAGTGCATATAAAAGTTATGTTTATACTGGGGCACCTCAGTGGCTCAGTTAGTTAAGCATCGGACTCTTGATTTCGGTTCAGGTCATGATTTCAGGGTCGTGGGATTAAGCCCTGCATTGGGCTCCCTGCTCGGCGGGGAGTCTCCTGGAGATTCTTCTCTTTCTCCTTCTCCCTCTGCCCCTCCCCCTGTTCACACACACACACACACGCACGCACACACACACTCTCTCTCTCTCTCTCTCCTCTCTCTTTCTCTCAGATAAAGAAGTCTTTTAAAAAGTTATGTTTATACCAAATTGTAATCTATTGAATATGCAATGGGAGTATGTCTAAAAAAAAGTACACACCTTCATTTAAAAATACTTTATATCAAAATAAAGAGCTCATACAACTTGATACAAAAAAAAACCCCAATCAATCCAATTTAAAAAACGAGCAGAGAATATATAACGTAAAATTTACCATTTTAACCATTTTTAAGTGTACAGTTCTGTAGCATTAAGTACATTTACATTGTTGTGCAACTGTCACCACCATCCATTGCCAGAACTTTCTTCTTTCCTAACCGAAACTGTCCCCATCAACCCTATGAAATCATGGGAGGAAAACACTGAGCACAGTACCAGACATTGAAGAGACACGTAACAAGTGCGTGTTCCTCTCTGCCCTTGGAGTTGCTCACCTGCAGCTCTTCCGTGAGTTAAACTTTATAGGTGTTCGTCATTAACCAGAGACCACTTAGGAAAATTTTCATTTCCCTTTCCTACTTCCCTTCCCCCATTTTACACG
Source organism: Phoca vitulina (assembly GCF_004348235.1). Classification (NCBI taxonomy): domain Eukaryota; kingdom Metazoa; phylum Chordata; class Mammalia; order Carnivora; family Phocidae; genus Phoca; species Phoca vitulina. The sequence goes on from NW_022589800.1 coordinate 643,904, forward strand.
CCAACAACTTGTCTCTTAATTTTATTTTGAACATTTGAATATATGTTGAAGATGAACACTTTTCTGAATATTTTGACATAATCAAACCTTTAAGACAGCGCATTTCATTAGTCAATAGGCGAGTGTATGTTCTCTTAGGTGCACAGCTTTAACATTATTTGAGTAAGTGCATGTTCGCAATTCATAGTGATGCCAGTAAGTCTTCAGTTCCCAGATGACATGTACAACCTTTATGGCGGGAATGCAGTGGTGGAGTAAGTGACTGTCTGATCATTTGACACATCTCTCATCAGGAAGACAAGGACTATTCTTGAGGCAAAACAAGCGGTGAGTACGGTTTTAGACCCTGCTTTAAAACTGTAAAATTAAAAAAACCACTAAATCCTCGATCACCTGTGGGCGACATGGACGAGCGGTCAGTCAATCTGGGAAACAATTTCAGTGAAAACCTAGATTGCTTATTCATGTAGGCATGTGTGTTTTGCCAGTGATGCTCAGTCTGCTTGTAATCAGATGATACAAGAATTTGAGTTAGGGTAAGTCTGTCAAAGCCAGTAAGATCATTCAAATACTGGTCTTACAAGCAGACATCAGAAGTTAATGTGAGGGAGTAGGATGTAGGATTCAACACCTGGAGTCTGCTTTTCCCGGAGGTACGTTGTCTGTGTGGCCCAGTGCCTCATTTTCCAGGATCTGCTGTTTATACTCCTGAGAATTTGATTTACAAGTTTTTGGCCTGGATCTTGCTTTGATTTTAAGCATTTAGAGGGTCCTAGGCAAGGGTGCCCACCGTAGTGAAGCATGTGTGTGTCTGCAGCCCTGAACATCCTGTGGCCAAGAACCGTATTTATAGTTGCTACACAGTCATTTATAGACACTCCCCTTTGGACCCATTTATTGATCTCAGTGTGGGACAAAGGTGTAATGCCTGCTCAAGATAATCTAGACGTGACTGGTTTGAGATGGTTTCATTCTAATGGGGGTGGGAGGACCTGTATTTAAGACCACATGGCAGGCTAGACAATCCCAAAAATTTTCCCACTACAGAGCATCTAGAAATACTGATAAAATATAAACAGCTTTTGAGTGCACAGTTTAGCTTTCAAGACAGACATTCTTAAGGAGCAAGTAAAGAGGAACTCGAAGTGAATTAACATTTTACATATGTAATCTGAAAATTACAGTGTCGTATTTGTTCATTCTAATAGACTAAAGCACTGGGAGACGGGAGGCTGGTGCCCCGCATCCTTGGGAACGTTCTGCCTCTCAGCTCTGTGTGGACGGTCTCCCCAGCCCCCCAGGCAACGAGGCGTTCAGCTTGAGGGTCTTTGTAGGGTGATGAGAATGTTCTACAGCTAGACTGTGGTGATGGTTGTGCAGCTCTGGGAATATACTAAGGTGCAGGGGGCTGTGCGCAGGGAGAAAGAACCCGCGTACCTCCCAAAGGAAAGAGGTCTTCAAGGGGGAAATCCTTTCGCATTTGCCTCCTAAGCTCCCTGCATGTGGGAATGCCCACCCTCTCCCCCACTGAAATCCCTCTTTCTCCAGTCTGAGGGAGAGAGTCAGAGTTGAAGGAAACATTCGAGTACCTACAACATGCCAGGTGCCGGGGCTACATCATCTTCTGTGTCCTTTTAGGACAAACCTGATCCTGTCACTCACTTCCTGCTTGAAACCTGTCCACGGCTTCTCCTTGCTCATAGGCTCAAGGCCAGGTTGCCCGTAGCTTCCCCCCGTCTCCGGTTGTTTTCCTCCTTGCTTTGTTCTCCAGCCAGAATGAATGAAGTTGCCCAAACAGCGCCTTTGCCTGGGCCTGGAATAGACTCCACCTCCACCAAGGCCTGGCAGGATGAAGATGGGGTTGAATGAACTGTTTTCCTCTTTAAAATTGAAATTTTAAGTGGAGCAAACATAAGTATATAACGTGGGGAAGGGAACACAATACTTGTTCCCCTGAGCCCCCGGTCTTATCCCTGTGCCCTCCCCATCCACAGGGAATTGCTGTCCCGATTCGTTAGTCATGCCCTTGATTTCTTTACAGCTTGACCACAGAATGGACTCATCCTTAAACACTGTTGTTTGGTTTTGCCTGCACTGGAATTGTATGTGAATGGAATCCTACTCTTGTCTTTTTCTGTGTTGTTTGCTGCCCAGTCTTGTTTCAGAGGCACACAGGTGTGGACGTGCCACATTTTCCGTGCTGTTAACGCAGGTCGCTGTGCGTGGCTCTGGGTACACACACACAAGGTTTCCCGGGGCGTGGACTCGCTGGGTCACAGGATACACACACTTTGAGCATACTGGTGTCGCCACATTTTCTCAAGCAGTTGGACTGGTTTATACTTCCAATGACCGTGCGCTTCCACTTTCCGGGAAGGTTCCCCTTCTTGGCTCCTCCGGGTAGAAGCATGTCTTAATGCCACCTCCCTGGGTGGCGCGTGGAGCCCTGAGAGTTTTACGGTGGTCACAGTCCAATGGTGAGCGAAGGACGAGGCTGTGGTCTCACCCTTGCTAGAGAAACAGACACTCATGCACACACGAGAGCATCCATGCTCTGCACACTTTACGGCTATCCTGCTCCTGAATAGACATTTTTTTTTAAGATTTTATTTATTTATTTGACAGAGAGAGAGAGCACAAGCAGGGGGAGCGGCAGGCAGAGAGAGAGGGAGAAGCAGGCTCCCCATGGATCAGGGAGCCCCATGAGGGGCTCAATTCCAGGATCCTGGGATCATGACCTGAGCCAAAGGCAGATGCTTAACCAACTGAGCCACCCAGACACCCCATGAATAGACATTTTTCTTTTTTTTTCTTTTTCTTTTTTATCCTTTCTCCAACTGAGGCATTTTATTGTTGCCTCTTATACACACACACAAACACACACAATGTGTAAACAATTTAAATAACATGTGGAGAACAACCAAATTCAAGACTGTGGTTGCCTCTGGGAATGGGGGAACATAAAGGGATGCTCTATTAATTCACGATATTTTGTTACTTTCAAAAATGTTTTTATTTTAACTCCTGTATAGTTAACATACCGTGTTATATTAGTTTCAGGTGTCCAATACAGCAACTCAGCAATTCCGCACATTACTCAATGCTCATCATGGTAAGTGTACTCAAACCCCTTCACCTATTTCACACATGCCCCGCCCAACACCCCGAATAGACATTTTTCTAAAGAAGACATACAGATAGCCACTGGACACGTGAAAAGATGCTCAACATCACTAATCAGCAGGGAAAAACAAATCAAAACCACAATGAGATGTTGCCTCACCCCAGTCAGAGTGACTAGTAACAGAAGACAAGAAATAACAAGTATTGTTGAGGATGTGGAAGAAAGGGAACCCTCATGACTGTTGGTGGGAATGTAGACTAGTGCAGCCACCATGGAAAACAGTTTGGAGGTTCCTCAAAAAAATTAAGAATAGAAATACCATATGATCCAGCTATTCCATTTCTGGATATTTATCCAAAGGAAACAAAAACACTAGTTTAAAAAGATATATGCACTTCTACATTTATTGCAGAATTATTTACAATAACCAAGGTATAGAAGTGAACATCCACTGATAGATGAATGGATAAAAAATGTGACATATATAATCGGATATTACTCAGTCATAAAAATGAATGAAATCTTGCCATTTGCAAGAACATGGATGGACCAAAAGGGTATTAGGCTCAGTGAAATAAGTCAGACAGGGAGGGATAAATACCATATGATTTCACTTATACATGTAATCTAAAAAACAAAACAAACAAACAAAAACAGGCTGATAAATACAGAGAACAAACTGGTGGTTGCCAGAGGGAAGGGGGGTAGGGGCATGAGTGAAATAGGTGAATGGGATCAAGACATACGAACTTCCAGTTCTAAGTCACGGGGATGAAAAGTACAGCATAAGAAATATAGTCAATAGGGGCCCCTGGGTGGCTCAGTCGGTTGAGCGTCCAACTCTTGATCTCAGCTCAGGTCCTGATCTCAGGATCGTGGGATTGAGCCCTGCTTTAGGCTCTGCACTCAGCAGGAAGTCTGCTTCTCTCCTCCCTCTCCCTCTGCTCCCCCCCTGCTTGCGTGCTCGCTCTCTCTCTCTCAAATAGATAAATAAATAAATCTTTAAAAAGAAGAAACATAGCCAATAAATTGTGCTAACCTTGTGTGACGACAGGCAGTAACTATACTTACAGTGGTGAGCATCTCATAATGCCTATAAATGTGGAGTCACTCTGTCGTACACCTGACACTAATAATACCAGTTTTATTTTTTTTAAGATTATTTATGCATTTGAGAGAGAGAGCACGGGGGGAGGGGCAGAGGGAAAGAATCTCAAGCAGACTCCACGCTGAGCAAGGAGCCGGCCGGATGCAGGGCTGAATCTCACAACCCTGAGATCATGACCTGAGCTGAAATCAAGAGTTGGGCGCTTAACCAACTGAGCCACCCCGGCGCCCTTAATAATACTAGTTTTATAGTCAATTATAGTCAATATAGTCAACAACGCTTCAATTAAAAAAAAAAAAAAAAAGAACATATTGCTGTAGTCCTTACATAGGAATACATTGCATTGCATTTACTCATTAACTTCATATTTACTGAGTGTCTGTTATAGTCCTAGGTACTGTGTTAGGCTGTGGGTAAGAATGGTAATCAACCCATTTCGTGTCCTCAATTAAATTATAAAGAAATAAAGAAGAGAGGCCAAGGAAACATTCTGAACCACGTGAGAAATGCTATGATTTGAATAATAAGAAGAGCAAATCACTTCACCCGGTTTTCAGGAGGTTTGGGAAAGTTTTTCAAGGAGATGATATCTTGTATGTGAAATTGTGCTATGTACCATGACAGACTTGCAGATACAACCAAACAATCCCTAGTTTCAAGGTGAGCATGGTTTTGAACAGAAGATAAAAGGCAGGTAAAGAAGGTCCAGACCACCCAGACTTTCTCCACATCAGCAACAGGCCAGTTAGCTTTCTCATCTTCCTGTGTGTTCACTGGAATAGCACTTTTAATTTCCTCCAACAAGTTTTCCTTTGCATTCACAACTTGGCTCACTGGTGCAAGAGGCCTAGGCTTTCAGTCTGTCTCAGCTTTGGACATGCTTTCCTCACTAAGCTTAATCCCTGCCAGGTTTCAATTTAAAGCAATGGATGCGTGATTCTTCCTTTTACCTGAACACTTAGGGGCCGTTCGTCGTAGGGTTATTAACTGGCCTAATTTCAATACTGTTGTGTCTCAGGGAATAGGGAGGCCCGAGGAGAGGGAGAGAGACGGAGGAATGGCCGTCGGTGGGAAAATCAGCACACACACATATCTATCGATTAAGTTCGCCATCTTATATGGAAGTGGCTCACAGAGCCCCCAGACAATTACAATAGTAACATCAGGGGCGCCTGGGTGGCTCAGGAGGTTAAGCGTCTGCCTTCAGCTCAGGTCATGATCCCAGGGTTCTGGGATTGAGCCTCGCATCGGGCTCCCTGCTCAGCGGGGATTCTGCTTCTCCCTCTGCCTCTCCCCTCTCTCATGCTCTCTTTCTCTCTCACAAGTAAATACATAAAAATCTTTAAAAAAAATAGTAACATCAAAGATCAGTGATCACAGATCACCATAAAAATATAATAATAATGAAAAACTTTGAAATATTGTGAGCATTGCCCAAATGTGGCACAAAGCAAGTAAGTGTTGGAAAAATGGCGCCAATAGACTTGCTTGACCCAGGGTTCCCCCACAACTTCAGTTTGTAAAAAGCACAATGTCTGCAATGCTCAATAAAGTGCAGCGCAATAAAACAAGGTATGCCTGTAATGTTGGTTCACTGAATTGAACAGTTAAAACAGTAATTTTTTTAAAAAAATATTTTATGTATTCATTTGAGAGAGAGAGAACGAGCATGGCAGGGAGTGGGGGGACAGGCAGACTCCCGACGTGGGGCTCGATCCTAGGACCCGGAGATCATGACCTGAGAGCCAAAGACAGACACTTAACCATCTGAGCCGCCCAGGCGCCCCTAAAACAGTAACTTTCAGCTTACAACACCACGACATGTCATTTAGGCCATTTCACCACACACACACACACAAAAAAATGAAAAAAGGATCTAGATGGAAAACAAAAATGCCAATTCACAGTGCACACTTAAGGTCTTTGTGCTTCGCTCAGAAAAAAAAGTAAAGGGAGTAGTAATAAAATCAGGCCTGCAGCATGTGGTCAGAGGGCTTACCACACCTCTGAGAGGAAGGGGAAGTCTCCCTGAGAACGAATCTCATTTATGACAGAGGAGAGAAGAGCAGGTGCCAGGCACCGGGAGGCCACCAGCACAAGCCTCTGCCGCTGACAGCATGCTCTGGTTGCTTCTGCCCCTCACGCTTGTCTTCTCCTTCAGCCCAGGTAAATGCTGCAGCAGATTCAGGTAGCCACTCACTGACGCCCTGGTTTTGTGCTGCTTGCTCGATCTAAGTCACTTGCGCATATTGTCTGTCTGTCTCTCTGCCATCGGAAGGGGTGGGGATGGGGGCCTCTCGGTTGTGCCTGAGAAACTGCCACCTCCTCTCAATTTAGCACATGAGGTGCCCTCGCTCCTTCAAAGGTCACGGCTTCACCTGTGTCTGCCTTTGAGGGAAGTCTCTGCGGGGCATGGGAGGTGAGCTGCTTCTAAGACCAGACTACTTGGGCTTTACAACCAGCATGCTGTGGTATGAAGAGTCCTGAGGTTAGGAGAGTGATTTCTCTTCCCAAATTAGCTACTATCTTGCTCTGGAACCTCAGGTAGGTTACTGATTCTGCCTGAACCTCACTATCCTTATTGAAAAGATTGAAGATCTATGGCTCAGCGTACCCACAATTTCTGGGCACAGTGAAGACACTAGAATAGTCCTATTAGTTTTTGCTTACTGTGAAAAGAGACATCTCGCAATCTCTCATGCAAATCAGGGTCTAGGCAGTGCAGCAGGACTTTAGGTGCCACAGAGAAAGGAACGGCTCCCCCTGTCCGTTATACGTGGAAAACATGAAGGTATTCTGTTCCGGGCCTTGGGCTAAGTGCTGCACATGCATTATATACATAAGCCTCAGGACTGGCCTGTGAGTTTGTATTATATTGACCCCATTTTAAAATGAGGAGCCAAGATGATTTAAAGAACTTGCCCAAATTTCATTAGCTAGCAGGTGGCAAGCTCTTGTAACAGTTGCAGCAGTTCTGAGAAACAGTGACAACTGACGAAGCACTGCCCTAGCACAAGAGAAAAGACAGAAGTGAGAGAGTCACCACAGATGTGGAATTAACTAGACTGACTGGCAGCAGGAGTGAGGGGAAAGGCTGGTTTTCTACTTTCTGGGGTGTATCGTGATCAAAGCAGGCAAAAACCCCCATCCTTACCGAGTTCATTTGAGCAGGGGAAACTAGATGAATAAGTGAAATGGCATATTGCACAGAAATCGATGATAACTAAGGCAAGCAGGGAAGGAGGGTATGAAGTACGGCGGAAGCGGCAGGGAAATTTCAGAGTAGCCAAAGGTGGTGAAATTGGGTGATAAAGGGGAGGGGAGGAGGGAGCAGCCATGGAGAAGGTGAGTTCAGTTTGGGACCTACTGATTTTAAGACATCAGTGTGATATCCATGAGAAGATTTCCAGAGAGCAGCTGGGAATTGAGGTCTAGGGGCTGGAGGCTTGGGAGTCATGGCACGGAACTAATAAACAAAGCTAAGGAGAAAGTGCAAGGAGGACAGAACCCTGGGCAGTATGGGTAAGGTGCAGAAAGAGGGAGAATTTGTTCATATATTCAAGAGCCACTCCCTGGCTTGGTGGCAAAGCCCCGCATCTTTGCCTCACTTTTACCTCTGACAAAACCGAACCCACCCTAAAATGAAATATTCTGAATGTGCTCAGGTTAAAATTCCCCTGTTCCTCCCCATTTCCATCGATATCTCTCGTAAATACCCTATGAAATAGACACTGTCCTTATTCCCACTTCAGGGAAGAGGAAAGAAGGCACACGACACTTAAGTAACGTGCTTCGTGTCACACAATTATGGGTTGGGGTGGCACCGTAAAAAGAAACACATGGGAATGCATTTGCAGGTGTTCTGAAGCCCAGGAGAGGAGCAATGATTGCCAAGGTTGGACATCAGGGAGCCTGGCTCCAGAGTCTGTGCTCATAATCACCTGGCTATGCTACTTAGTTTACACATAGCTATGTATTCACATGAATGTATATATAATTACAAAATGTGACACCAGGAAGAAAATCAGCAGGGTACCATGAAACAGAAAAACAAGGGGATCTCCTTTGCTTGGGGTCAGAAGTTTGAGGAAGGGAAAGAAATCTGCTGCAGCAAGGATCTGGCACAAATGAAGTCAATTTTGAAAACAAGCACGAAGGAAGATGACTCATGCCATCCAAACTTCTTTCCAGTTGGTCAGACACTGTAACTTGCTATTTTTTTAAAAAGTTAGCTGAAAAGATAAACCATATTGGGAAATAATTCCCGTAGGTATAACTGGAATCGGGCATCATCATGCCCTGGAGAAAATAAATTTCATTAGTTTCTCTGTTTTATTCTTTCTAGATGGAAACTTATCAAGCATTGACATGCATACAAATTACTAGGGAGTCTTATAATACTGATTCTGAATGCAGACAAATATTCTGCATTCATAATAAGCTCCCTGGTAACCCCAATGTTGCTCGGTGGACCACACATTGAGTAGCAAGGATCTAGATTTCACGGGATTTTAGTCATATTGGGGTTGAAGGGAGGGAGAAATAGGGACTCATTCTCTGCGTATATTTGCCAGAAGCAGATACGGGTATTCTAATGTTCAGGAGAGAAGTGGTTGCAAGCATAGGCCGAGCCAATACATGTGAATTAGCCACATGATTCTGAGGTCCTGAGTCAAAACTTTTCTGCTAAGAGATTGTATCCAATGGCTCCCTTCCTCGGGGGCAGTGTTAGCTACTTCTCTTACCAACCATCCACACCTTCCAATGTTTATTGTTGCTCACCACGGGCAAGGAGTTGTTTTGCATTTTGACATTATCCTCAAGGACAACTGTACTTCTCCACCTCTCAGAGTCGTGGTCTGTCCCATGTGACCTCCAGCCTCCCGTGCCTCTCAGCTTCCAGCCTCCCGATCCCCATCTAGCCTCAGCTGGGTCTCCCCCTACAGGCAGATTTTCTTTCTTTCTTCCATTAAGGTAAAATTCACAAAACATAAAATAATAATTGTAAAGTATGTAATTCAGTAGCATTTAGTACATTCACGGTGTTGTGCAACCACCACCTTTATCATTCCAAAACATTTTATCACCCCAAAAGAAGACTCTATGTCCATTAAGCAGTAATTTCCCATTTGCCCCTCCCCCCAAACCCCGCTCACCCCCTGCAAATACCAACTAGCTTTTTGTCTCTGTGGGTTTACCTATTCTGGACATTTCATATCAGTGAAATGGTATGATGTGTGACCTTTGTGCCTGACTGCTTTCACTTAGCATAATGTTTTTGAGGTTCCATCACATTGTATCGTGTATCAGCACTTTATTTCTTCTTATTGTTCAATAATACTCCGTGTGTGTGTGTGTACCACATTTTATTTATCCACTCATCTATATAGATGAACACTTGGCTTGTTTCCACCTTTTGGCTCTTGTAAATGGTGCTGTGATGAAGATTTGTGTGCAAGTATTTGCTTGAGTACCTGTTTTCAATTCTGATCCAATTCTGGATCATACGATAATTCTAGGATTAATCTTCTGAGGAGTCACAAATAGTTTTCTACAGTGGCTGATCCAGTTTACATTCCGACCAGCAATGTATGAAGGTCTTAATTTCTCCAGCACTTATTTTCTTAATAATTATTTATCTTATTAATTCTTACCAGGACTTACTTTCTGATGATGATGATGATGATCACTCTCCTGCAGTTTGTGTTCAAAAGGTTTCTTTTCCTGTTCCAGCAATTCATTAGTTAGTTTCTAAAAGATAAAATTCATAGGCAGAAGCTTCTAGGAGTTTCCTGAGTCTAGGACATCTCATTGGTGACAAATTCCCTTCTCTAGTTTTATTCTGCTTCTCATTCTTGAGGGGGCATGGGACAATGGATCATCTTCTGTAGTTACTTCCTGCTGGATGTGGGCACCATTGTGGGAATCAGCAGAGGTGCAGAACCTCTTTCTAACTAGTCTGAGATATGTGAGTCACCGGGCTCAGCTCTGAGCTGTTCATACCCTTGTGTTACCACCATCTGTAATTGTATGGCCTCTGTATGCTTGGTCACGAACTGTACCAAACAGGTAAGTATGCAGGTCCAAAAAGTAATGAGCTGCAGGATTATTAGTGGCCGCAGGAAAGAGAGGAAATTTGTGATACTGGGTCGTGCCGTTTGATAGTCGGCCAGACTTAATCAGAAGATCCTCCTCTGGTCGAAGGTACGCAGTCAAGCCTCCTGATCAAAGATTTTTTTAATATCCACTTCTACTTCATCTGAGGTATTATTACCCCAGGTACAACATGAAGTATTAGTTATTACACAGATTCCCCCCTCCTTCTGCTAACAAGTAGTCCAGAGCTGGTCTATTATCTCACACTACATTAGCTAAGGAGTCAAGGACAATTTTTAATTTCTTGAGGGCACTGCCGGTATTTCTAGCCCATGTTTCTATCGTGCCAATTCCTGAAGGGTGGCTTCATGATATAAAACCTCCCCAAGGGGCGGTTAATGTGATGGCCAATCCAAAGCTGGCCAGAATCAGTCCCAGGGTTCTCTTTCCCCGATAAAGATTGAGTAGGATTATGTAAGGTCATCCTCACAGGACTCATGAAGCGTACAGTACATTGCCCAGTGAGCTGGACATCGTCAATGGACACGTGAGCAACAGCAAGAAGCAGGGAGATAAAAATCCCAGCTGGAGATGAGTCCCTTGGGTGCCTATGGTAGGATGATCCACAAATAAAAACATATCCTGGGGTGTGCAGGCTCAGTGAGTCTGCACTGAGTTAAACCAGTTAAGCAATTTGGGACCCCAGCTCGGGGATGCCATTGCATTCAGGAGACAAAGGTCCGCTCCACAAGGCTGTGTAACTGATTGGACCCGTGGCTGCCTTTCCAGGGGCCTGATTATATAAATAGGTACGTCTCCAGCACCCCTTAGGTTTGGTCAGTCTTGTCCTTGCCTTACATTGACTTTCCCACGTCCCTCTAGTGTTGTCGCATCCCTTCACTGGACACCAATGAGCTTCACTTGGAAAGCAATCCTCAGTGACGTTGAAGGGCTGTGGATGGTTCAGGGGTACACCCACAGCAGGGCCTGGCGCTGACATGCAATTTGGGTATAGCACCCCTCTCCTCCCAGTATCATTAACAATGGGGGTAAGATTTACACACAGAATTTCTCTATGGGAATGACCCAGCCGTATAGCTATGGAAGGAGAATTTTTATTTTACTTTATTCTTAAAATTTATTTATTTATTTATTTGAGAGAGAGAGAGAGAACATGAATGGGAGGCACAGAGGGAGAGGAAGAGAAAATCTCAAGCAGACTCCCCACTGAACACAGAGCCTGACTCTGGGCTTAATCCTACAACCCTGAGATCATGACCTGAGCCGAAACCAAGAGTCGGACGCTTAACCGACTGAACCACCCAGGCACCCCTGGAATGAGAATTTTTAAAGGAATTCGGGAGCCCATAAAAAAAACTTACATTAGTTCTTGCTTCGGCATCACATACACTAAAATCGGAATGATACAGGGAAGATGATCATGGCCCCTGAGCAAGGATGACACGCAAATCCGTGAAGCGTTCCCTATTTTTATGTATTAATCGAAATCAAATTTTGCATTGTAATTATGTGTTATTTCCTAAGCCCAAAATGTATGTATTAAGCATAAAACCTGTTATAACTTAAAAAAAGATTTGCCACTGCTGCATTAGAATAGAGTGGACTTCACATCTAACATTTTTTTTAAGAGCAGAAATTTTTTTTTTTCTGATTTTTACCCTTTAGAACGTATTACTTAGCAAACAGGACATCTTCAGAATAGATTCAGTAGCATTTTATTAAAGGATCTGTGTGCCAAGTACTATGCATATTTGTATGTTGGCCGGTCATCTCTAACAATTTAATGTTAAAAATTGTGTGTTTATCATACAGCCCTAAGTGGAGGTAGCCGGACCTCACTGATATGCCTTTCAGTCTCATTGAAAATTTATACCACAGCTCATATCACTTGTTCTCTGAAATGTCTAAAGGGCATGAGCTCTCAGCCATGAAGAACTTTGGCTTCTCAGAAACAGCTTGTTGCCAAGGTCAGGCTAAGAGGAGACCTGCTTACCCTTGTGGTTGCCCAGCTCATGTGAGCCGTCCCCACTTTCCCACTTAGCTAGCTCGCCTCTGCGTATGAGCTATTGACCTGAAGGTACTTAACTAGTAGTCTGTTACTAGTTAGGTACCTACACAACATATCTCCGTTGACAAGTCATTTTAACATTAATTAAGTGAAAAGAAAACTGATTATTCTTTCAGTAGTTTGGAGCCTTTGTGGTCTCAGATGTCCTGATTTCAATTCTCTTTTTTTTC